>NW_010408909.1:0-3050 GCF_000710305.1 Buceros rhinoceros silvestris | reverse complement strand
GGCTTTTACCTCTGCAAACTGACTTGATTCACCTTCTTCCTCAGCTGCTTCTGCAACTCGTTGTGTGGGACTCCCCACAGCAGCTTTCCACTTCCGATGATTTCCTACAAGACAGCAAGACCCATCTGTAAACAAAGCATATTGCTTATCATTATCTGGTAATTAGTTATGTTGTGGGGCTTCTTCAGCATGTGTCACTACCTCTTCTGGTGGCATTCCAACATTTCTATACTTTTAGGTGGAGCTTGAGTGACTCTAGCCAGGCTTTCCTGGTTATCTGTATTGTTTGCGTAGCACAGATTTCCCTTGATGCAGAAAGTGGGGGCTTTATGCTCCCTTGAAAACAGCCTAGGCTTCGTTTACAAAACAGAGGAGCAGCCCAAGCACTGCAATACATTTATGAAGCTTGTTAACCTTCAACTCTACTGCTCTGTCCTAGTGACCTCTCTATCATCACTATGGACCAGTTAACCATGACTGTAAACCTGGGGCATTTCTTCAGTGATCTGACCAGGATTTTCTTTGAAGTCAAGTTTCCTATCCCACTGGCATGGATTTATTTTGGTCTGAATTGAGAAGAGAACAAAACACAGGGAAAGGTCCTACACTAGCATAAACAAAATACTCCATTTTGATGTAGTTTAGATGTTTGGGCCCTACTGCAATTCCGTGGCTCATCATAAAAGAAAATTCCAGCAGCTCTGGAGTCCTCTTTATCCAATGCTTAAGTTTATCAAAAGCCACACTTCCCTGGGGGAAAAATTCTATTTTGATGAATAGTTGTTTAGCAAGAGAGATCTACTCCATCTGCAAACATTCCCCAGCTCTAATCGTGGTGCTTCTGAGGATGTTATTATTCAAGTTCAGCTTTCCAGGCAGCACATGTCTATCGATGGTCTCTAGATAATTTGGATGGATGATCACAGAAAGACAAGAATGGCAAGTGCACAACACAATTTGGGAAGATTAGATGCTTAGTGAAAGCCCCAGGCACGAGGACAAGGTCCACAAAGGCCAGGCCTCCTACCAGGTTCTAACAAAGGGAAAAAATTTCCTGACAGAACAGGAAATGGGAATGTCAGCCCTTCAGTGGGGACATTGCTTCATCTTGTAACCCATAGTCCAAGACAGCGAATAATCTTGTGGTGAGTCTAATCTCAGGTGCTCATCTAGGAGCTCTCCCGGTGGAGCCTTGATGAAGTCTTCTCTTACTGACAAAGTCACCATGTCTGATTTTGGCAAAGAACAACTTCAGCATTTGTTCACTGACATCCAGTGCCATTCTCTGTTTCTCGTGATGCCTCATGTTTCCTTGTTTCATAGGATATGCTCTTGATGTGTGGCTATCTTCTTGTATGTAATTAAAATCTGGAGCCAAACAGCCAATTTCGATTGGCGTCATCATATTCTGCTCTTCCAGAGATGCCTCACCAGAGGATCTCAGCACATTTTGGAACCATTCATTAATAAACCAGCCACCTGTTTTGGAAGACAGGCAGAATTACCCCCTAACGGTAAGTAAGTAGAATCAAGGACACAGATATTAGCTAGTTTTCCAGAGGTCATAAGAAGTCTTTATTCTTGCATGACTCCATACTTTGCAATTCGTATCTTTACAGCTGTTTCTGTGCAAGTGTACATTGTGCAGGTGCAGTGGTTGACAGTCAAATGAAAAACAACCCTGGGATGTCTAGTTTGTCTTTTGACATTTCTTACTAGTGTTTTACCATCTCATACCACTGGGAAGAGCATTAGGTCTTTGACAAGATGGTCCCTGTGTCCATCAGACCTGTCATACCCGCCTGCAAACTTTTTCGTCAGCCTCAGCAGAAAGAAGGGTGAGTGTCCCCAGCAGATGCTTTTGATGGGGAGGGAGGCAACCAGACACCAAGCTCTGTGGTGCACCCACAGGCTGTGGGATAGCTTTGATCTCTGAGGGCTTGAAGAGGCGTACATCTAGCTGTGCTAAGAATCTGCCACTTCCCACCTCCACTCAGATGTCTGCTTCGAACAGAATACCAAATGGCAGTCATAAATATCAGAGGATAATGAAAGTTTCCTTTCTCTTCCAAGTTTGAATGCTACAGAGAGGATGATCCATTCAGGCTGCTCTGTCTCTACGTTTCCCCTGAGAGGGCTCCTGCATTGACCACTGGTGCATCTTACTGAGGCACTGCTGGGCTTGGCAGCCAGTTCCCTTCAGTATTCATCTCAAATATTTCTTGCTTTACACTGATGATGTTTCCCCCTTTTCATTCTCTTTATATCATCACTTAACTGCTCCAACTTACAAAGCTGTTAATATTTCACACACGTGCTTACATTAAGCATCTCAAGAGCACTGCAAGCAGTTTATACCCTCATAAAGACTGAACTGCCCTGATATGAAACTTGTAGCTCTGGAATAGAATAAAAATTTACATATGCAAATAAAAGCTGAAGGTCGGGGACAGAGAGGGAGAGACTAAATATTTTGGGGCCCATATTTCAAAGTATTTAAAAAGAGGAGAAGGGTTGATTGGCTCCAAGTGGCTTCTGAGTCAGCAGAGGCTGAGAGGAGAGGGAAGAAGGTGCAAGGAGGATAGGCCATGCCACAAGGCTGCATGGCCTAGAGAGGTGACCTCTAGACTCCTGCTGAGTCATCCCATCCCCAGCTGGCAGACCAGGCTCTGGGGCAGTCAGGGTTAGAGAGGCTAAGGAAAACGCCTGAAGTTTTTTCCCTCTGGGGTGAAAAGTAAATGCAATCTTTCCTGATGAAAGCTCCAAGGTGAAAATCCTGGAGTAAGCCGGATGTTTGACTGAGCAGTTGGCTATGGCCTTGCAAACATGTTGGTGAGCAGCAGAGCAAGACACTGCACCCTGTGTCCTCTGCCTGGGGTGCAGATCCTCACTGCAGGACAGAAAGAAAGAAGGAGGCGGAGGCTGTGTTGGAGTTGGAGGTAGGCAGTGCTGGGAAGTGATGTTTAGGGTATGGACATACTTGACCCTTTCTTTTCCTAAGGACAGGTTAAGGGTCGAAGGACCGAGGCAATAATAACTTTAATAACTCC
>NW_010408908.1:38302-42546 GCF_000710305.1 Buceros rhinoceros silvestris | reverse complement strand
AGGGACGGGCACCCTGGGGGCAGACGGGACCTCCCCGCTCCAGGGACTTGCCTGGGAAACGGGGCTGAGGGCACCTTTGACCTTCAGAGGCGCCTGCTTCTTAATGGTTCCCTGTGGCAATGGCGAGGCACCGCGTGCCCAAACGCGGCGTTGTTTCTTAAATCTCTATATTCACGCTCAACAGTGTGATTCTGATATTCGTAGCCGCCTCTGAACCTATGAATGTCACTTCACAGCGTTCTGTACCACTGCGGTATCCACCGTTTGGATGATGTTCCAGCCTCACAACCGCGTATGACTGTACTTGCAGTGACTTTCTCATTTATTGAAACGCTGCGAGAAGTGTATCTTAGCTTTTGGGAAAACCAGCGAAGGCAGACCCTAAGTTTAGGGGGTAGTTGGGGCATTATGGCTGGGTTCTCCACTAGGAGATTACCAGTAAAACTCCTCCGTATCTGGACACGTTGGAGGCAAAAATAACTGTGTCTCGCTGGAGCGAGCTTTCGCAGACGCAGACGATGGGTATAGAAGAGAGGGGCGAAGTCGGCTTTTTCAGTTAAGTTGCTTTTCTCGCTTGGACTTTTACCATCAAAGGGATTTGATTGCTTCAGATGCAAAAGCCAGCTCTTCGGTGAGAATAACTGGACGTACAGTGACTAATACCAATCAGATTATGGTGATTTACAGTAATTGAGTACTTGGCCTGCATTTTCTTCGCCTTTGTCATGATAATAGTATCCTAGTTTTCTGGTATTTGCGTGAAGTATAAGGATATATTTTATTGTCTTCTATGATTATTAATAAGCTGATCTATTGAATTATGTAACCATATTATTCCCCTCTAAATGAGATCGATTGCTTAAGAACATATTAATAAAACACTAAGGCAAAGGAGTGACAAACGTGCCAACAGTAAGTTTCAGGGAAATTAGTTCATACTTGGCAATTTCAGGGCCCTGCTCCTGAAACAGTCCATGTCTGCACTCACATATGAAGTTGCCATGTTAAAGCTGTGGTTTGTTTTCCATTCAAAGAAAAATCTCAGTCTCAGCAGAAGCTTTTGCATTGATTAAGGAACGTAGACTTTCCTCCAGTAAGGACAATGAGCCCAACACCACACAAGCACTGCAGGATCAGGGAGTAAATGCCTCTTCTCTAAGAGGTAATAAGTGGATTGATTGAGTAAGCCATTTTTGAAGATAGATAAAAAAACCTGGTACTGAAGTCGATTGGTACTGAAGCTGCGTCCCGTCCTCAGTGGGAATTAAAGTACATGAGCTAGGCATCTTTGAAAATGAGATTAATTATGGAAATAGCACATGACCCTTAACTAGAGTGACAATAAATAGCACTGAAATACGGCAGGAACTGAAGGCAAGTGGTAAGAGCACCCTGCTGTGTGCAGTGAGACGTTTTCATGAGGATATAAATTAATTTTATTTTCTTAAATAAATTCTTTATTTAAATTGATATTCTGTGAAGCCCTTGCAGCATACTGCTTGGTTAATATTAGGATTGGCTGAAAAATATTACCCTGATTCTGACTGCACTTGCACTTACAGGTAACTTTGCATGGTCGAAATCTGGCACTAGTTGTTCAAGGGAAGTTGGTCAATGCGGTCAGTGCTGTCCAGGTTGGGTTTACACACTTGCACCAAAGTGTGGGGTAGACATTCCTATGGTAGTGCAGAAGGAGTGGTCCATATTAACGTGTGCAGTGAGAGGAGGCACTTACTGTCCTTTATTAGTTTTCTGTCGTTCTCGTAAATGTTGGTCATGTTTCTCTCCCAAGAGTAAGGCGAAGAGCAGCTGTCCAAATACTGGTTATGGCTCAGCAGTCAGTGGGGATTTCCACTCACAAGGACACCAAGACTCTGACAAGTGAAGAGAGAAGCTGACAGGGCCGAGGTCAGAATTTTTGGTTCCTGAAGCAAAACTACAAGAAGGCAGGAATACTTAGCTGGAATTCCTGCTAGGAATAGAAACTAACAGATTCCATTTCAGAACTAAGGTGTCTGTAGAAATGGGTACTTCCCTAGCTGGGAAAGGTTTACCACCAGATTCTGGTCCATGCTGTTACTCTTCCATCTAGTACATAACGGAAAGGAGAAGGGCTGGAGCATGAAGATTTTGAGAGCAAATGAAGGCTGGTTGCATACAGTTAGTCATATTTTTGCTTTAATTTACCAGGCTCCATCTGTCTCCCCACTTCCTCACTGGAGATCATCCTAGCTCTAAAACAAATCCCTGGGTTTTCTCACTTTGTGGACAGAACGGTGTGGTAGTTGCTACTACCTGTTTGCTCATCTCTGTTGTCCCCTCCTACCATCTTTCCTCAGGCTGTCTAACTAGAGAGATTGCCCTAGATACAGAAACCTTCCCAATTAAAAACAGAATCAAAGGTGGTATGTTTCCACTTAATGTTATATAGATTCGACTAAACATTTAGTTGCATTTAAGACAGTGGTTTAATAAAAAGATGTTCTAGTGGGACGCCTGCTTCGGTGGATTCTCGGCTCTACTGTGTTCTGCTGTTGGCTGTATGTGAGCCCCCCTCCCAAGGCTCCCTCTGCTAATAGTGAAGCTAAGGGTTCATCATAAATATTACTTCTGACTAGGACACAGGCAGTGCCAGTGGGTAGCTGTCACTGCTGTTTCCAGAGGATTAGAGTGAGTGTATAGGGTGCCATTCCTATGCTTGATTTTGCAAAAATCCTGCAAATCTCCAAAACCTTATAAAATCAGGGAATCATAAACCAGCCTCATTTAAAATGTTAACACAAGAGTATTTTAGAGTTAAGAGAATCAGAAGTGGTGAAATCTGGTTTTAGTTGTAGTGAGTGTTCTCTGTGGCCTTTCTCAAGGGGGTTCATCCCTTGTCTCTGACTCAGGCTTCTGTGATTCCATGTACAGTCAAGGCATGCTGGGGTTTTTCTCTCCCATGTGATCATCTGTTCAAAGTGGCGTTACAGAGGCCATGGTTGTTAAAGAGAAATAAGATGACAATTAGATCACTTTATACTCTCATCTGCGTGCAGAGAAGAGGTGACCTTTTTGTGTTTTGAACTCAGCATCTCAGCATAGATTAACGGGAATGACTCATGCTCTCCTATGTCATTTGTACCTTTCATGTGAAGCTGATCCGTTTTAGATTCCAACTGCTGCTACCCCCTCTTTGTACTCACTGCAGAGAGCTGTTTGCAAAGTTCGTCCAGTAAAATGCTGAGCAAAATTGTTCAGATCATTGGTACTGTGTAATCTGGGTGAAAAGAGAGAATGGAAAAGATAAAAAATGAGGAGTAATTTTATATAGTTTAGCAGCATGTAGATACTCGTCCTGGGATTTAACATTGAAGTACAATAGTGTAAGGAGTAAATATTCTCCAAAATCAAACCCGCTTCTTATTACCAAGTAGGTCATATTTCCAGCAACCATTTCTCAATATGTAAATATGAGCAGTGATTGCTTTAGAATAGATATAATTATATATTCAACAGAATGCATAATTTTCCTCAATGAACTATATTTAATTTTATCTGAAAATTAGTGATTAGCATTTGGGTGTTAATTATGGAGTACTAAATACATCTTCGGCGTTAAAAGATAGACTCATCTCGTTTTCATATATCCCAAGTCACTTGTGGAGTAACCAATGTCACTTTGTGATTTTAAAGATAAAAAAAAAAAAGAAAATCATTGAAAATTAAGGATTAAATGTTTAGATTAACACCTCTGACAACTAAAGAACCATGTTTCACTTAGATCTACATGAAGGACCTTAACTAAGTACAGTATTTTGCACTTACGTGTGTGGATATTTTGGGAGCACTCATGAGAGATCCAGGGCTGGGGGGAGACAAGAGGGAAAAGAGATGTACTAGCTGATTTTATTCTGGATATGCACACTTGCTTCTGTGTCTTTCTCTCTCTGCATGCCATGTAGGTAACCCGCACCTGGTAGAGAATCATGCAGGAGATAATAAAAGGTCTAAAACAGCGTGGATGGTCTCAGTAAAGCATTATACAGAGCGGAAAACTTGTGAGTGAAAGAGTGAACTAACATCTCTTCGGTGTAACAGATGCCTGTTACACAGAAGAAATACAAGTTGGTATAACCTTTCCTTCCACCTGTAGCCCACCGCGTTTCATCCTCCTTGATGGATCTGTGGGATGCTGACAACACTTCCTTCAAATGAGGGAGGGAAAAGTCTTACCTCCTGCTATATGAGTCATAATAAAATGA
>NW_010408908.1:27459-38202 GCF_000710305.1 Buceros rhinoceros silvestris | reverse complement strand
GCTGAAGGCATTCTTCCACATGCCTCATTCTAAAACGTTTAGGCTCAGAGTTTGGTGAAAGGTGATGGGTTTGTCTAGCAGTCTTGGCTGTAAACATTGACTGAAGTGCTTTGCTAAGTTCCTGTTGCGGGGTAGGATTATGTGGGCTGGAGAGGCCTGCCTAGCATCATTAAAAGGAGCTGACTCAAATGTATGGATTATCCAACATTTTCGTTAGTACCATTGGGGAGATTTGAATGTGGAATAATTTGCAAATGCAGAAACCAGACAGAGGTAAAATGCGTACCCAAGGAATCTTAGTATTTAACTTCAGAGCTGCTTTGATGGGAACGTATATGTACTCATTGCAATATCCTGAAAGTAATTGCATACATATGTAATATGTTAGCCCCACCCTCCAGCGGTATCAATAGACTTAACCTTAAGAGTTTTATGTTGAGCTGCAAATTAAGGGAATAGACTTTATTTTAAGAGTGTTGTACACATGGCTGACATCCAGTAACTTCAGCATGGCACCCACCCAAGAAAGTGCTCCAAGGCAGCCTAATCAGGACAGAATTCCTGGCAAAAGTACATTTTGAGACAAGGCTCACTCTCTTTTTCCAAAGTAGCAACCTCCTTTTGATGGCAGACACAGAGAGCATTTAAGAACATTCTCAGGTGCCTTTTTTGCAAACTGAATATCAAACTCAGAGAGCTGGGAAGGAAAATTGCAGGTCTCCTTTCAACACTTCTCCTGATCCAGTTGGACAGTGCTGGCTGCCTAACAGCCAGCTGATTTCATTTTAGTTCTCTTTTTTTTCATGCTTGTAACTTATTACAGAGGGTTTTAATTCTGCTCTGTAAACATGAATAGTGCTTAAGACTTAAACTGTATCATAAAGCTCAGTTAAATTCTCCCATAATGGCTTCCCAGCTTTAGTTTTCTACCAATATGCATTTAAAATGCTGGGTTGGATTTGGTGATGGGGTTTCCCCTCCTCCCTGCCCCCCACACTGTGGTTTATTGCCTCTGTACTGCTTCTCAGGCTTTGCATGAAGTCCAATTCCAGCAAATGGCTATACTCAGAGTTGTGGTTTGTGGCAAAAATATGTCGTGTGTTGGAGAAAAGATGGGAATGATGGAGTAACTCAGCAGCGGTGTTATTTGCTTGGTGTGCCCAATGGTGCAGCAGCATAGTGCAAACAGGCTGCAGAGGATGGGTGTGCTGGGCTGCAGGAGCTTTGGCGTCTGGTGCAACCCTGCAGGTTTGCACCACTGGTGGGTCATGGAAATGGGACTAAGACAGAGTGTCCTCCATCAGCTCGGTGAGATGTGGGTTTGGAAGAAAGGTGTGGCTTCAGTTCTGCTGGCATCACAGAAACGCTTCACCTCTTTCTGACTTCACTGAAAGTCAAATGCATTAGACCTGCCAGAAATGTGACATTCAGGAATAAAAAAAGCACAAGCCACTCTAGTGAGATGAGTAAGAGCGCTCCAGGAACGCCCAACCAGGATGAAAGCAACTGAGGAACTTGAAAAATAACGAGATGACGTTTGATATTAAATCTTGGTTTTATTACTTTAACATTCATTCCCTAGACTAATAAACATAGTGGTTTTTTTCTTAAAACAAAAATCCAAAGAGCTATTCTAAACATAAGCATTTTTCTCCTATTTTCAGTCCAGACTCTGAATTTTTGTACATGCATGAGCATATGTTTAAAAACAAAAAAGCAGAACACACTAGTCACCCATATATATCCATTCTCCAATTAGGAGAGATGGAAAAGCAAATAAATGAAAGTGTTAGGTATCTGATATTATTAATAATTTAATCTTTCATTTACAGTATTTGTAAGATACACTGGAGAGCCTGTATTTTTTTAAATAAAAATATCTTTTTTTTAAGACTTTTGTTACCTGATTCTTGTTATCTTGGATATCATGTTCAGCAAGTAGAAAAATAATATCATTCCAAGAGAGGAATGTAATAAAACTTTTTATTAAAGCTAAATTAAACATGGGCTACTGTCATCGGTGGATTTGGATTCTTACTTTGTGTGCCTTTTTTTTTGTTGTTTAAATAAAGTTCAGGCCAAACTTGAGTACTTCTTAGCTGTCAGATAGCCTAGGACATTAATTCTGGCCTCCAGTATTCCAAGAAAATAACTTCTTTGTGTTTAAAACACAGAAGGGCCACAGGCACATCAAACAGCACATGAACCCAGCAGACAAAATTACCCAGGACCGTTAAAGGAGTTACGGAAACTGCAGCTTGGGAAATTACTTCCAAAAGGTGACAGCACTTCTAACACCCCTTAGGCTCTTCCTATTTGGAGCTCACCTTGAAAAGGATGCAGAAGTGCGTGCCCAGGCCTTGAAATAGCGTGTAAGGGCTCATGCATATGAGCATGAGCAATGGGCTGATGCTGTGATGAGCTCAGAGGTGACTGCCCAGAACCCTGGTCGTAAATCATGTGCAGGAGAAACAGGAGACAACACCTAGCAGTTTTCAGAGCTGCTGCATTTCTGCAGGAGAAGAAAGGCTGGAGCAGAGGTAAATGAGCAGGGCAGGCTGGCCATTAAGGCAACAACCAAGCAGGAGCCAGGGAAAGGTACAGAGAGAGAGGCAAGCCTACTGAGGGAAGGAGGGAGAGGAAGTGATGAGCAGAACAGGAGACAATGGTTATTTTTCTGAAAGGGGGGAAAACCCCCAAAAGATCTTACTACAGCAGTTTGTGAGGCACCAGGTGCTGCTTCACCTGCAGTTACAGATAGCCACATCTCTGTAGCAACTGGGCCCATGTTCTGGGCTTGTGTCCTTTCTTTCCTATGACTCCCACAGGTTTTGGGCCCTACTCTTACAGATTTTCAGGCTTAAAAATTCCAGTGGTAAAGTTAGGAACCTGTAGCCATTAGAATAACGGGAGATCCCTAGAGAGAGCAAACACTGCTATGTAGAGAATTTATTAGCAGCACGAACAGAAGCCTGTATCAGCACTTTGCTGGTGGATAAATCAGTGGGTTTGCTAATGATGTTTCAGTTCTCTTGACTGAATTGGATTTGTAAGAGAGAAATGCAGCTGCAGCCTGAATTGCTTTATATGACAAAAGAATAATGAATAGCCAATCCTGAACACCCAGGGTTTCTGTGTATATGGGATAATTTAGCTTCCGTTCTTGTTCTTATTATTTTATATGCAAATGCAATTATCGATGTCTTTATAGAATCTCTTCCTGGATCACATTTATTCTAGAGTTTTTGTCTGTTTGTGTGCAAAAGAAGATACTTCCCCTCATTTTAGCCACTAAACCCTAGTCCAGCTAGAGCCTGTGAGAGTTTTATTCTGTTATAGGTATGACCCATTCAAAGTACATTGAAAGTGAATGGGAAAACTGGAACTGCCTGTGGTTATAAGAGTGCTATTATTTATCTGGAGATAGGGCCCATTACCTTATGCTATTATCTGCATGTTACATGTGATGGGTTCTGCATATTTGACGTTTACTTAACATGCTTATCAGGTTCTTTTAACAGTAGTGTTTTGGAGGTGATCTGGCTAAGTGCCCTCATCAGCTTCTTGCTAGGTTGTTCTCTGGGGTTCTAGCCAGTAAATCCCTGTGTTTTAAGCTCTAAATAGGCTATTGCTCCCCCTCCAGAGGATCACGCTGAGCTGAAGCAATGCCTGCTGGAAAAGTAGAAAACAGAATGCCAGCTGGCAAAGAGGGCTGAAAAGAGAGAAAAAGAGATAAAATAATTCTTAAATTGAGTAATTGCCTTAGCAATGTCCTCATAATGCTGGGTGGCAACAGATCATGGTTGCCTGGTTGGTCTTTCACATGGTTGAGCTCCTAAATTACAGTTACGCCTTGCTGTTAGAGAGATGGAATTAACAGAGATGTACTGTTGAGACACACTATAAATTAAAGAGATGGATTGTGAAGTTCAGGCTCTGTATCCAGTAATTGTTCATCTCACTAGGGGAAAGCATTACAAAAGCTTCCCCTGGTGCTCAACAGGGTCGTGGTGGTTTCTCTGCACTGCAACTTTAGAAAGGCTTTAGCCAGTAGTTAAGACAAGTAGGGATGGTTATCTGGGTGGTTGACTGGACCGGAGTGGGAACACAGAGTGGGGAGAGATGACTGGCAGTGATGCCCTTCCCACCGCTTGCACAGCAATGAGGAAGGTTTATGTCTTAATTAGGAAGAGAGAGTGATCTTCCCTCAGCCACAGACAGGTCAGGGATAATGCTGTGGCAAGGGTCATGGCACTTTCTGCTTTTGTTTTACAGGTTAAGAAGCACTCACCTTTTTCTGGTCATTTAGATTAGTCCTTCTCATTTGCTCTGTTGGCTACTGAGTGTCCTGGCAACGGGACAGTGCCCTGTGTGCGGGAGGCAGACAGGAGTGTAGGAGCTGAAAGAGCAGACACACACTGTAGAAGAAAAGCATGCGTTGGAGTGGAGGGATGCAGGCCAGGTGGAAGCAGAAGCCTTTTTGAAAAAGAAGATGAGGGAGGAAGAAGAAAGTATAGTTGGACTGAAATCAACTGAGGTAAGAGAAACCCTGGAAACTGCTCAGCTGGATCCTTGGAGATCTAAAGTATAAAGGAGATTGCCAGAAAAATGCCTTAGAGTGCGTATCTGTTTAATTCCAGGTAGCTTCACGGAGATGGCAGCAGTGGGAGAGGCAGTGTAGGTGTTTTTCCTACATTCAGTATGCATGCAGATGTTATTTCAAGCCCCACAAAGAGAGGCTGCTAAGCCAACATTTAAGGGTTGCTCATTTAAGAAGTATTAAAAAAGCCCTCAAATTTTATTTCTGGAAATAAGGATGTTAAAATAATATTGTAAAATCAACAAACTCAGCATCTTTTTTTTTCATACTTTTTCTTCACAATTTTAATTTTGAGCACCCTACTAGAAAAAAAAAAATCTGCATTGGACTTGAGATTCTGCTGTATGTTTTCTAACATTATAGTAGTTTTACATCATGTCACATTTCAAAAGCCTGGCATGAAGGAAGTTAAACTAGCAAAACAGAATTGTTCAGTAACTGTTTTTTTAATATGGTATTTTAAAGTTTCAACAATATAAAGTGCTGTCACATTTTATTCCATTAGGACGTGGTCTCTTCCTGGACTGAAATGAAGGTGGCTGTCGGGGACTACTGCACCGCAGGCTATGCCTGGAATGACAGTCACCACAATGTAATGCAAAAACAAGTGCAGTTCATTATTATCAGTGTATTTACGACAAAAAAGCTTTAGCCACTGCCATGCCATAGAAACCGATTTCATTTTGCTAGATGTGAATACTGCAAGTAACACTGCTAGACTAAAAGAGCTATTGGAGGGAAGAGGCTACAGTAAGGCAGCTCTTTTTTTCTCCTTCCTCACAAGATTTACCTGCTGCTGACAGAAAGCACAAGACATCTCTCTAGAGCAGGTCTGTGTAGTAAAACACATTTGTGAAGGGCAAGTAACTAATCGCTATAAAAATTCTTTATAGAAGCACTTTTGCACTCCAGAGGTATGCATTTATGCTCTCACACTGGAACGGTAGATGACCTGAAAAGGGATCCACTCAACAGAACAAGCAAAGGAGAGCACTGAGCACTTAGGCAGTCATTTTCTCTATTTTCTTTGCTGGGAGAGGACAGCAATTCTGGACTAAGGACTTTAGCACAATGCAGCTGTTCTTTCTGGTGTGTCCCTGAAATTAATTAATCATCTGGATATATGACATCATGCCTGTTGCCTTGGCACCCAGTCACGTCACACATACCACATACTCAACATCATGGCTTTCAGAGCCAAAGCAAGCCTCAAAGCAGGCAGTATAGTTTGCATGTTCTGACCTCAACAGCCAGCAAAAGAAGGTAATGTAACAAAGACCACAGGGCCAGCATGTAATTATAAAAACAGCCAACACGAGAGCTACTCAGCTGCAGGGCTTCTCAGAGGAGGTGCCAAGGAAGGACTTTATGTCTGTCCCTGGAACACCCAGAGTAGTGACACCAAAACAGGACCACAAACCAGCCATGGCACTGCTGAGACACAGCTCTGTGGCAGAGCCGTACAAATGAAAACATCATGTTATGCCCAGGAAGACTCGGTGTAACAAATAAAGACTTTCTTGTCTGTAGCGCAGGGTGATCTGGCATTACTGGAAATCCTAAAATTCATCAACAGATACACAGAAAATTGTTAAAAAATCATGAATATTACTACCTTCCCAGATGTGATAATTAGATAATGCCTATTATTTTTTTGATTGCTTTTGGCTTACAGGCCATTGCAGATTTATATTCTGCAGTCAAATAAGGATTATTATGGTTGAAGCAACATCAAACTTTTTGTATTTCCAGTGCATTGCAGTGTAACTGGCTGAAGTTTTAACTCAACCTCACCACTGTGCATAAAAGGAGGATAGTTGGATGGGAGCCTTCAGTTATTTCTCAACCACTTAACTGAATATGCTACAGACCAGACGTGTGGCCTTTGATGAATTATTTCTTAAGTGAAAACATTCTTCAAGCATGTACTTCTGTCACAACAGTTAACTCCTTTCCTTCTGTCCAGGGGGAGGATATTACAGCACCATAATTAACATAACCCTCCCCAAGATACATAATCTGTATCTGAGCTAGATTTTTGGAGCTCTCTGACAAAGGACAACTTAAACTTGTGACCCTCTTGACATTTTGTTATGCTTTGCAAGTGAGAATCAGGCTATGCAGTCTTAACTAGCAGAAGTGGGGGTGACAGGAAATGGAATTTGTTTTCGAGTGGAGCCTAATTAGTTTCTGAAGGGTATGAGACAATGTGGTTGCTGGAGGTAGGAAAAACTAGACAGGATGACCCAGGAGGTCTCTTACTGTCCAGCGCAAAGGACAGGAGTAAGACTTAGCAATGTAAGAATCAAAATTAATGAAATACAAGGCACAGACCTTTTCTTGCTGGATTCTTGTACACCTCTAGGCCAAAAGAGCCGACTGAATCTTGGGTCTCTGATTTCTGCTATGGTTCACAGTGAAGGAGAGGGTATGAACCTGTATCATGCAAGTATCCAAGTGTCTGCAAACTCAAGACACTGACTTCTACACAGAAAGTAGCAATGAAAAAAATCATTAGAAATCTTGGGATAAACCCTTCTGTGAGTTTGCCCAAAATGAGGGTTACCTTCTGTTTTTAGCAAGAAAAATGCATACTTTTCAGATGTCTTGTAATAGACAAAGCTGGCTAGCATGCTTGAAGAAAAAAATGCAAAAACCATTATTTTTACACCAAAGCAGGAAAAATCCTTGAAGGTTCCTAGTACTATGAACACGTGTTCATAGGTTCTCTTCTAGCACTGGCAACATTGCTTTACGAATGCTTGTGCCTGCAGTGTTTGCTCATCTGATTGCACAAGCGATTGCTTCCCTTAATCCTTTTCATGACAAACTGGGTCACATTAAACAGCTTATCAGTAGGGTTTTTCCAACTTGACTCCTTTAGACTTACAATGAGGGAGTAATCGCACAATTAAGAACTGCTGGCAGATCTCGATGGCAGTAAACTTTGGTGGAGTTGAGCTACTGGGGTGATTTCTGTACCTAGGAAGAAGGGTATGTGGGATAGCCAAAAACTGAACCTCAGGACTGGTATTTCAATCTTGATATTCAGTATAAGCATGCAGACAGATTCTAAAAATCACTATGAACAGATCAGAAGTCTAGTTAGCTTCCTATGCCATCACCCAATGTCAGTTGTCTAGAGGACAATGTAAGAAAATTCCATGAATAAAGCACTATTTTGTTACCCCTTCCCAGCTTCCAGTAAGATACAGCTTAGGGAAATAACAAGATAGTGGTGTAAATTAATTTTTAACAGCCCTTGATAGACTTTTGCCTATTTTTATCAAACCCAGATTTTGGTAAACTTTTGCTTTTATTTAAAACAAAATCTAAAAATTAAGGAGAACTACTTTGAATTTTATTTGGAAAAAAATCCCTACCAATCCTTTCCACTTTTCTCATCTTTTCCTACCCACAGAAGTATTTCATTGGGATGGCTGTAAAAAACGGTCCGAGAGACAGCAGGTTTGTATATTTTGGCTTTTCAAATGGCTTTGTAGGCAAAAGATCTCAGTGTAGTTTAGGGAACCAGCAGTGGTATTGGCATCATTAGGCTGAAAAGTATTTTCTTTTCAAAAACTACGTATATTCTCACTTACTCTGTTTTCTTGCTTTCTTAGAAGAAAATGATTCATGACTGAAGGGAAAAAGTCCTTCTGTGATTCTGTAATTAATAGAATCCATGCATAAAGTACCTCGATTACACACTCAAAGCTTAAAACAAGTAAGTCTTTCTCCACTTTTGGTCAAGCAAGTCCCTGCACTGCACCTGCCCAGTCAAAATTAATAGTTGAGGCTGATGTATGTGTGCTCACCTACTTCAAAAAACAGACTGAGTCCAAGCAATTCTTCTGCTATGACAGCCAGGTCTCTGAGACAATACCTGAATGGCAACGTCATGGTCTATCACCCACCCACCCACCGCCCAGAGCTCCCACCGCATGTCTCTGGTACCAGCTCAGCAGTTCCAGCTATGTAAGAATATACGAAGGGATGCAAGGCCTTGAACTTCATATTCTAGCTATGATGACACTTCAGCAGCAGCTGAGACTCCCTCACAGGCTGCTCTTCTACCTAGGAGACAGCCCGTAAGAATTTCTTTCCTTTGGGCTATCCAGGCAGGATCACAGTTGTAGATGGTTGATGAATTAGCACACAAACATGAAGACAGAATTTTGTCACAGCATGAATCTATTATTTATCAAATAGTATATTCCCCAGTAACTTACACTTTTAAGAAACCAGAGAGGAAAACAGGGTTCTGGATGTTTCCTTTTGACAGACTGTATTTCACATTTTGGGCAATAATCTTGGCCCCTCTGTAATTCTTTCAGCCAAAGTATTCAGACCAACATGCCAAAAATCATACTTAAAAATCCAAATGTAAGCAGCTGAATTGAAGTGCTTTGCTTTTCTCAATTTCTATTCAAAGCGTTGTACTCCTGTTAATGCAACAAGAGATGAAGATACCAATATCTGAAATATATTTAATGTAATGAATGAGTGTGAAGCTTTTCCAAAGAGAAAAAAAGATGTGAATGAACAAATCCATATGAATTATATATGTTTATCCTTCTCAAATGCTGTTACAGAAATTTAGCTTGCTTTTTATTAAAGCTGCTTCTAAGTATGAGATGTCTGCAGCTAGCCATTATACAAGACTACCATCAAAAAGGATGAGTACTTACCAGTAAGGTTGATTAGAAGAAAAGTTATGCTCATTAAAATTCCTTAATGTCTTCTCTGTTTGCCTATATACACAGGCATACTAAATTGCCAGCTGCTTTACAGGGAAGTAATTTTAAAAGGACGAGTGTTCTTGACAATGTCATCAATGCACAAGAGTAAGCAGTTTTTCTTTCGGTAGGAAACACAGAGGTCATTGCTTCCTTTGTATGTTAAATGTACACTGTGCCAGTTCTGAAAGTTTTTTAAAATTTAAGAATGCTTTCAGTAGAAAAGACCTATTTGCATTTTTCTCCCATCTTCAAAGCTTCTTCAATCAATCACAAACTCTTCTTCTGAAGATACAGTGCATATTTCCATGTAGCCCATGAGAAAACCAGTTTCTGAAATTAGGACCAATTGTTTATACAAAAACTTGTACTTGTGACTCCAGGGCGTAATTCTTTCTCCCGGACCCAGGAAAAGCTCATGAGAAATAGCACCACCAGCAAGTGAAGAATTCCCTTTGGGCAGGACTGTACAAGGAGTTGATATAAGTGAAAGTGAAGGTGTGATGTTCTGGACAAGGAAGAACCAAGTCTACAGCATGAATGTGTGTTCTAGTCAAGAGGGTGATGTAACATTGTATGTGGGGAAAAAAACCCAGAAGTATACATGGTGCCATGATTGAGGATTGCAGCATAATACCTACATGCAAGAAAGGTGAATGTTACATACATCCTGACTGAACAGACATTTTTCAATTGCAGTTGCATTGCTTCCATGATCACACATTTTTATGTGAGATATTTCTTGGAAATGTAAAATGACACGGGAGATGGTATAAAAGAACTGCAACACAAAATCTCCCAAGTTCCACTGAACTACCAGCAATACGGGACATTTGGCCAACTACCAGCAACAGCCCATTCCCTGAAATTCAGAAGCAGCATATAGATTATTTGGCAGCAACTCTTAAGTCTGCAGTAGTGTATTTCTCCCTTTCAGGCCTTAGTACATAGTTCCCGGGCAACAGGTCATCCGGTTCTCTTCCCATCTCACGAAGCATGTGAAACACTTAGAAATAGTTAGAAGAACCAAAGTCAAGGAAATTTCTTGAATGTTTTATCTGAAGTAGGAAAGGAATTCAATATTTGTCTTGTATGAGGTCTCTACAGATACTTCTGGAGACCAGAATTTTTGCTTCTGCTAACAGAACCAGCTGGATGCAGAAGCAACCACAGCAAGAAACGGGAATTGTGTTGAAAAGTAAGAACAGAGCAGTCCTACTCATTCTTTCCTCCTTCTTTCCTTTCCTTCTGCACAGGGGAGACACCGTCACCACACTGGAAACACTTCAAAGAGGAACAGATAGATCTATGCACATTAATCGGGGACAGGGTTTTCCCCCAGTGGATGCGGTGGCCCTCCCATTCATTTTGTACCATACCATGCATGTGTGGTATTGACTGGCA
>NW_010408908.1:17758-27358 GCF_000710305.1 Buceros rhinoceros silvestris | reverse complement strand
ATTCCTGTGAAATTCCTGTCAACACTCTTCGTGCTTCTCAATGTTAAAACCATCTCTGCTTTAAGTTCAGTCTTCCTTGAACAATACTGGCGCTGAAAGAAAGCTTTAGCATCTGAGAAACTGAGTGCTAACGTATGGCAGTTTGTTCATAAAAAATTAAAAATAAATTACAAGGTGTTATGAAGTTGATTTATTTGGTCAACAAAAGGAAACCCAAAAACCCCACAGAATTTGACAAAACCCACCAAAACCAAGGACGAAGACAAATGTAGGACTGTTCATAACCCTCTCCTCTCTTAACAAAATTTTTCAGATTAAACACACCAGCCAAATGAGGGCTTTTAATTTCAGTGTTCAATTTAACTCCATCCTGTCACAGCTGAAGGAGGTGGAACTGAAATGAAAATGCTGCTTTGAAAAAAACAGAGTAACTATTAGTAAAACCAAACTGCACCACCGACTTGCTTTGGTGCAGCTGGGTGTTGCAGCAGGCACAACCACTGCTATTACATATTACAAACTACACATGCTACAGAGATACACCAAACACTGCGGGCATAAAGTTAGAATTTTAGTTGTGACCTTCTTCAGTGTTCAGGGTACCATTTTCTATGGAGTCACCAGTATTCAGGGGCCAGTTCTACCTCTCTTACAAACACCATTTCTGTGCTTCACTCTGCCTGGTCAACTATTAGTGAGACAAGCTCAACTGACCAAAATTAAAGAGTGACAGTGGAGCCCAACAGCCTCTGCAGATGGATAAATATACATGGAGTCAAATCCAACTCACCTGTGTGAAAGCTTTGTTCATGAAATACGCAGGTGGGCATTGGAAAGCTGCACCTAAACCAAGATGCACCCTTGGTCTATCAAAATAATACATCTTCTTTAAAGCTTCAAACCAATTAGATGCTTCTTATTAGAATAGCAAAAATCACGGTAGGCACTGGCCCCAAGAGTGCTTTGTCCTCCTAAGCTTCTCTCTGCTAAACAGGTCTCTAGCAGACAGGGTCACATCAGGCTTCTTCCCTACTCCACTCACTCTCTTCATTAAAACATTTTTCTGTATAACGTTGCTTTAGACTCGAACGTCTGCCAGACAAGTATCAGCCTGGAAGAAAAACTTCCTGCTTTATGACAGACCTTTGAAAAATAATTCAAATGGCTGGGCTACAGTAAGTTGATATGTTTTATCTTGGCCAGTGGGCTCTCAGTTCTCAAAAAAATCCAAGACTAGCAGACATAACACTCCAAGCTGTGCTGTGTTCAATAGGATCCAAATGCTACTATGTTGAGTAAGACTAAAAAATGGGATCACTCAATTTCCTACATGGGAAGAGCAGAGAATTCATATGGTCTTTTTCTTTTTCATACTGCTCTAAGTTTTCCCAGTTCACCGAGTATGGACATTGTTATGATTTTAGCAAGCATGGTCAAGGTAGCATGCAGGTATCAAATGAGCAAAACTATAATTTTAGACAGGTTTGATATTACTGTCCCTCCTATTACTATTTGACAACTGTACGTAGGGAAAATGGACTGTGACCATTGCTGACAGACTGTAAAAGGAACATAGGACAAAGAAACATGCTGCCCTTGCCAGCCTTTGCCCTCAAACCCAACCAAAACCAAAATTTGCAGTTTGTTCTTTCAGGCACAATCTAAGGCACTGGTCCCTTCAGCTCTGTGCCAGGTCTGAGTACAGTCCAGGTATTCACAGCTTAAGGGGAATAATGGGCCAATATTTGGGCTGCTTTTTGTCACAGTTTCTATCAAAGGTAAGCTGCAAAGCAGCCTCCATTGCCTGGATTTTGGCAGCTTCAGCACCATACAGTTTCTTCATTTCTGCCATTCGCCTCTCCCCAGGTCTTTCTGAAGGCGGCTGTACAGAACGCTCCATCCTTTTGTGAAGGTCTTGATCAGCCTCCACATACTGATGCTCAGCTTCCAGCTGCTGCTGTCTCCCTAGACAAATAAACCACAAGAGATGGAAATTACTGAGCTATCAACCAATCACATTTTATTTTTAAATATTATATATTCACATCTGTGCTGGGTCTAAAGGGCCAAGATCCACACATTCCAGGGTACAGCCAGCTCCTGGAACTTACAAAATAAACTGCGTGTTACCTGTCCTGCTGTGTTCATTATGCGTAATGACAAATCCCTACTAAATTATCATGACAAAGCCATGCTGAAATAAGTGGGGAGAAAGAAAGAAGATACTGGAATTGAATCCTAAAACTGTATAAAACCCCTGAATTAGTAATAACTAGTAAAAATCAGCATTGCCTCATTTCTCAATATACATGTTCCCTGAAACAAAAGAAAACACCCACCACCACCCCTCCAACCCCCTCCACCCCCCAAAAAAAAAATGCAAACAAGAGAGTTGTTTCCAAAGTAATGACTTAGCAGCTGAGATAATGATACAATGCACAGGACAATGAAACTTTAGCTGAACCATAGCCAAGAGAAAATGTAATCAATTACCACTCTATGAAAGTGAACAAATCAGTCTGTCATGTGTCTGCCATTAAGTGCATCCAATGAAGAGCCGTAAACATTGTGGTAGATAAACTATCCAGCCTCATCCAATTCTCAAGACTGAAAAAGTTCAAAACTGGCAGCCTCACTGCTATTGCTCTGAAGACAAACCAAAACAGCACCCAACATAAATCCCTGCACAATGTCTTTTAAAGAGGATTTAAAACAGTTCAGAGAGATAAAACATTTGGACAGATCTGTCATCAAAAAATCCTCTTTGGTAAGCCCAATTTGGAAGCAAGAAATTGATTTTCCCTACCCAAACTCACTTCCACATCCTGGGTGCTTCTCTGATGGAACAAATAATGCTCTGTGCAGTTAAAACAGCAAAGTGCTGTACAAGACTCCCATCTTACGGGGACATTTCTACAAAGATGAAGAGTATCACCTGGCACTTGAACTCCTTCACCTATCAGTAACAAATGACGGTTCTCAAAATAGCCTCACAGAAACAGTTCACTACTAATGACAGCACTTTATTTTTTTTTTAAACATCAAAAGGGACAGAGTCTCCACAGGTCAGGATGCATTAGTCACATACAGGACAAGCCTTTCAGTGTTTGGTGCCATGTACCTCTTCTCTCCTTCCTCTAAAACAGAGATTTAGCTTCCACGAAACACATGACATCTGCAAACCCTAACTGAAAGTTAAGTATCCTGACGTATCTGTGTCAAACATCTGCAGTTTATTTTTACACTGGAAAGTACTGTACAGAGCAGCCAACTGACTCTGTCAGCCTTCCTAAATGAATTATTCCCTGTAGCTCATTCATAGAAAATAGATACTTTAACCAGTATAATCTGAAACTTCAGTTTTGGCATCTGTTTGTCTGACAGGGACAGACAGCTTTTGTCCTGTCATTTCCAAACAGTATCCACAGTTTGTGTTGGTAGTCTAAGGGCAGGAGGATTGAGGGCTTATTAACAATCTATTCCAGAGAGCCATTTCACTTTCTGCGATTTTGCTTTAAGGGCACACCCCTGAAGCGGGCTGCACTGCCAAAATTCATGATGAAACATACGTTAGAGTCCATATGTGTTTTTGGAAGGGTCAAATTTATTTGGTGTCAGGCCATTTTAACCAGAAGGTCTGAATTAAAAGAACTAACATTGCCTCCAGAGGGCCCAGGGCTATGAGGACAGGCTATAGCACCCAGGCTGAGACAACACAGGCCACTTGCATCCCATTGAGACAAGCTTCCTGGGACACCAGACTGCCCACAACTAGGTAACATGCTTACCTAGTTGTTGCTTACCTTATTAAGCAAGAACTTGATGCAAATTACACTGAATAGTGTTAGACAGAAAATAAAAATCTATGCTGGAAAATCAACTTCTCCAACTGTAGGGTACACAGCAAACCTCTGGCAGGGCAATGAATTGAACCCATATTTGTTGACTCTCTTGGGCCACAAAGATAATTCCTTGTACTTCTACATTGTCCATGGAAATTTTTTATTCATTAGTTCCATAGCTACATGCTAGAGACAGCTGCCTCCTTGCTTGCTTGCTGTAGAGTGCTCTCTGATCCCTCACAGACAACAATAACACTTAAGAAAAATTAGTTTATCTGGAGCTAGATAATGAATTCTCTTTGGAAATTAAATGGGTCTCTAGCAGAAGCTTTACAACAGATGAGTGGATTACAGTTTAGTGTGCATCAATCTCCATTTTGTAGCACAGAGTAGTTCATAAACCCGCAGATCCTAATGTTAACAATCCAAATACTAATAACGATTTAAATTCCGTTCACAAAATTACCTAAAAAATGTCTGGAGTATTTACTTCACACTAATCAGACGTACTGTCCTTAACTTTCTAACCTGACTTTTACTATTCCGTAGTTCCTGCTTATAAAATTCCCAGAGTGAATCTGTTACAGAGTCTCAGACATGTAAATCAGGTCTACGGAGTTCGGGAAGAGTCTGGGGACAGAAATCTGTTACAGGAACTCACTTTTTTTTTGTACCAGAGGCTGAATTTGAGCAGAGAACATAGCAGCTGTGACTGGTATTACCACTGTAGCTGTGTGGCATATGTTGCAGTTTCAAATCAGTTATTTGTGGAGAGATACTACCATGACAAACTCCATCAGTGGTGGAGTATTTGCTGTCACGGACAATCAAGGAAAGAGAAGCCATGGAACTAAATAGGATTATGTAAACTACTGCTTTTCCAAAATCAGCATTTCCAGCTAAACACAGAGATAAGAAATAGATGACAGCAGAGAAAATTTTGTCCTGTTGAGATGCACACTGATCCGTCTTTTGTGGAGCAGGGGCTGGGAAGTAGAACTGCTCTTATTTCCAGCAGTCTGGGTTCTTCCCATCACCTCAAAATTTACTTTAGAAACAATACAAAGCAATGCAATTAAATGTGGAACTACTTCTCCATCAAAAAGAAGACAACAAGCATCTGGCAGTGGAAAAACCAAAATTATAAACCCTCCATAGCCCCAAACCTAGAGAAGAAATCAGGATTTCTCTGTAGCAAGCACCAAATATTCATCCATGACTTAGGTATCTCAGCCTGCAGCAATGAAATCCCCAGCTCATTCTCAAATCAGAGTTGCACACTCCAAATTTCTAAGTCATTGTGTTGCCAAGTTATAAATGTGAAACAAATAATTTTTACACAATTCTAAGTAGTTCCTTCTTCCACTTCACACAGACTAAAATAAATGTGCTTTCTTTTACAGCATTCAGCTTCAACTACTGGCAAGCTTCCCCCAATTATGGAACAGTATTTTGCAAATGTTCACAAGGCAGGCAGCTGCATGGTGGCTGCATCCCGCACAGAGGAAAAGCCTTGCTGACATTTTCCTAATTGGTCAGTTCCATTTCTTTCCAAAGATTCTCTTCCTCCCTTGAAGCTCTTTTCAGAATTAACATACTCTTACAAAGTCCAGTTCTGCTGGGAAGTCATCATTACCTGGGCAAAACCAGATGAGACAGCTTTTTTTTTGCCAAGCACAGTAAATAGCCTTTTTTTTCTGTGTCTTATTCCACACACTCCCACACCCACACACACCCAGTTTTAAGGAGTACTGAGATCTCTACCTAACTCATACTGGTTGTTCCCTCCCTGTCCCCTTTTTCCCACTTTTTACGGATGACTTTTAATCTGGAGTATACTAGCTGAAAAGTGAACAAATATAGACAACCATCTCCATCTTAGCCATTCACTGCATTTGAGGCTTCATATGCCCACAAACACCCTCTTGCACGCTGACAGGAAAACTATGACCTTAGCCCTTCAAGGCGCTTTCCCCCATAGGCGCTTTAGAAACGCAGATGTCTTGTTTCTCTTACTTTATAAAAAGGAAAATGTCACATACTTTCCATAAGTTTGATCCACTTTGCTCTTCTATCTTTGTAATATCCTTTGAGAAGCTTAAGTAGTAATAAAAAAAAATTCCTCTTTGGAATTCATCCTTTTCTTATTAAAAGAAAAAAGAAACACCAACAACAAACAAAACAAGGAAAAAACAACCTCAAAACCCAAATAAATTCCCTTAGTTGGAGAGAAGTGTTCATGGAGAGACTTCAACATTAAAAAGAGATAAAAGTAGAGAGGGTAATTATCTATGCTGGATTTTTTATGAAAGATTTATACCCAGCATTGTGTGGTTCCTTGTACAATTTTTAACTCTTAATATTTAAACATCTAACTCTTTGCTCACTGTAGCCAGTAAGCGTACATGATCTGATGATGTGTCTTAGACAGGCAGCCTTCTCCACAGTTCTCTAGGTGCACACGCTTTGCAGTCTGCCGTGTTCTGCCCCTCATGATGGTAGTTGTAGCAAGAGACCAAAGGCTTCCTCCACCTAGGTGTCCAATGGCCTTTACAGAGTTTCAGCTTCTTGCTTAGCATATTGTCCTTCAAGGAAATACTGCACTTTCCCCAGACTTGATCTGTTTTTTCTTTTCCATGACTTCAGACTGACCTATGCCCTGTTCACATATTTGTCTGCTTATTTCAGATGAAGAATGATTTTCTGTTACTGCTGCATGTGCACTTTCTGAGCTTTCTCATCTCACATTAAGTGCTACCTGAGCTGATCTTGAGCAGCCCACACTAAGAGAGTTAAAAACACTACTCATTTATACTAATTAAAAACTCCCAGTTCTCTCTTTGAATGCCACTTCCCACAAGCCTGTCTGCTGTGTTAAATGTTCTGCCCACACAGGCTTCACAACGCAAAATGCCAGCTTCTTCATCTCCCTGAAAAAGCTAAGTCCCTTTACCATAAACTTATATATGAGTTTTTCTGAAGTGATAGCATCAGGCCATTTTATTATGCCTGTACTTGCAAGAACCAGGCATACCATAGGGAAAACCAAAACCTTTGCCTAAAGGAATTACAACAAAATAAGGATTTAAATCTGAGGATTTCTAAACAGGATATTCACAGAGTTTAATTTCTACTGAGCTCAGGACTTCCAGCGGGCTGACATCTCAAGTGTAACTCTTTATCAAGTGCAAAGGTTTGCAGGACAAGAGTTTCCATCAGTGGGAGTCTGAGATACAAACAATTGTGACTTAGCCCCACATCTGTAATGACAAAATATTCTGGATTGCTGAAAACAGCACAGTCTCGCTTGCTGGACAGTTACTTTGGAACACTAAGTAACTTACAGAAACTGTGGAAATATACTAGAAAAAGAGAGTGGTTTTATAGCAGAATGAACAACGTCATTCTAGGTGTAATTTGGCTTGGAGAAAATAGACTTATGTTTAAACTGTTCCTTAATTTTAAAACATTGTGCTTTCAAAAAGTGTAGTAAAAAGATTATGAATTACACAATGTAACTTTTCCCTTCCCATTTTTAACAGAAATCCTCTGATCTTCAAAGAAGTGGAGACAGCTAGGCCGTAGCTTACTATACCAGCAGCCTAACCTACACAGAAAAATCAAATGCTGTAGCTGGCTTGAAAACACTAATTTGGAAGAAAAGTGGCTTCTTGGGGGAGTAATTGCCTGCAATTATAAGCTCTCAGTTACCAGAGTCACAACCACCATGAAAGAAAACTACCAAAAATGCTGAAGGTGTTAAAACCCCAAGTATCTACACTGGCAAGTTTTTCATCTGCTAGTTGAGGAGGTAATAAGTTAAAATAAATTGAATATTTCACCACATATATCTACAAGCAATGCAATATTCTCAAGAAAAAAAGAAAACGTTCTGCTACAGGCTTTGAAGTGAGAGCAGATGCGATTCTTTGGCAAGCTTGTGGCAGTCTGAAACCATGGTTCCACAGACATTTTTCTTTCCTCCGCTACAAAACCAGCTTATATGGCTTCTGCTTCCCTTGTTCTCCCTTAGCTGCATGCTCCAGCTCCCAGGACCTTTAACACCTAAGAGGCCACACAATGAACCATGAAAAAAAAAAATCCCAAACCAACCCCAACAAGTTATATTTAATCCCAATACAGTTCAGTTTCTTGGCACCACACATGTTGAACTGAAGGGGCAGCACTGGAGCAGGAGTGAATGGCTACGAAGAAAAATTGCTTAACCTGGCTTTGGCACTGAGGTGTTCACTGAAGCCCAGTCTGACTGAAAACTACTGGTAAAAGCAGGAAATAGTCTAAGGCGAGAGAGCCTACTCCTTAAGAAAGAGACAGTTGCAACAGGCTGTCTAAGCAGACAGCAAACAGGTTTTGCAAATCAGAAGTACTCATTTGATGCCTTCTCTTTCACTATAATACAGATTTTTCACACATTTTGAAGAGGACAGCTCTGTAGAACAGGGCAAAATTCCTTACCAAGACAGCAAGTGGACAGAAACCACCTTTGAAATCAAAATGAACAGAAAGCCATGAAGTTAGAACCAAGGGGTTCTACTTCCAGGTGGCATGTATCTATTCTACTGGGTGGCATGTATCACTCTCAAGTTAATTAACCACATGCCTCACTGTAATGAATCTGTAAAATTAATCTAATACTTCTCTACCTGACAGAGTTTTAAAGAATTTATTATCTCACATTATATCGAAGTCTGTGAGTTAAGTAACTGGCAGAAAGTTACACAGTTAGCTGGACAATAAAGAAGCTGATTTTTGTTTTTGAAAAAGGATTAAAAACCAGGAAGAGTTGTCTTGTGGTCTCCAAAACAAACTGCCAAAGATCTTAGATGGAAACGATACCAGTCTTTATGTCCACGTTTACACTAGCAGTAAGCTACCCTGGTTACTGCTCAGCTAAACAACATATCACCTTTCTTCTATTTTCTTTTTCATCTTTCACAATGAAACCCTTAAGAAGGGATATTCTTAGCCCAACCAGAAAATGAACTGAAACAATCAAAGTCCATAAACATGAAGCAACCAGCTATACCAGTGGAACCTCAAATGATAGCCTGCTCTCGAAATGTGAATGCTCTAAATGTAATTCATAACCAGGTATATGTGAATCTAGGACAGAAAACACACAGGTAAGCCCAGCGTAACCAGGGGTCTGTATCACACCAGGGACATCAAGGTGTCCAGACTGTCCTCTTGTGCCATCTGACAGAATTAAACATCCAGGAAGTTGCTGACCAACCAGCGTTTAGAAACTAGTACAGGATCAGGCACTGGCAGCTGCCTCTAGTAAGGATGAAGTCTACAGCAATAAGATTAAATACAGACCAGCTGACTCTGCACTCCCATCCCCCAAAACAACTCCAATCTGTCGCTGATGGCAACAATGCTGACGCCAGACAAAGACACCAGTGCTGGAGTAAACAGAAGGATTACTTAAACCTATATATAACTGTATCCATATATACACATACATTATGGCACAGTAAGAGGAGACTGAACAAGGAAATGTTCAAATTTAAAAGTGCTTCTTTAAAAGCAAACCATTGAACTTGAAGAAACGTGAGTTTCACAGTCATTTTTCACATGTGCCTTGAATAGAAATTAGGCATGTGCACTTGGAAGAAAGTGTTCCATGACGTACAGAGTGCCAGACAGCTAAATAATACTCAAAGTTTGGTACTTCCAGGCAAAAAAAAAAAAAAAGAAAAAAAAAAGAAGAAAAGAAAAAAGAAAAAAAAGAAAA
>NW_010408908.1:0-17666 GCF_000710305.1 Buceros rhinoceros silvestris | reverse complement strand
AGTTTGGCACCTCCAGGCAAAAAAAAAAAAAAAAAAAGAAAAAAGAAAAAAAGAAAAAAGAAAAAAAAGAAGAGGAAATAGCCCATGTCACCCTTCTAAACCAAACTTGCATATTCAAACTTTAAATTGAAATTTCTTTCTGGACTTTAGCCACAGACTACACTGCTGAATTGAAGTCTGATTTATTGTGTGCTGTGAGAAAGCAACTCAGTAATTAATGCAGGGAAAGGGAAATCTGCTACTTTAAAAAAAAAATTTGAAAACACAATTTTTTTTTTTTGAGAGCAACCTGTAACCATGTCACTGATTTTCTCAAAGAAAGCATACTCTGGTGATGACCTTTGAGTTAACTGGCAGGTTAGTATTCCTACTTTAAAAAAAAATTTGAAAACACAATTTTTTTTTTTTGAGAGCAACCTGTAACCATGTCACTGATTTTCTCAAAGAAAGCATACTCTGGTGATGACCTTTGAGTTAACTGGCAGGGCCATGATTTAGTATTACTGCAAGCATGCAGAATTAAATAACAATCTCTGATCCGGATAAAATTAATTTCAGCAAGTAAATATGCATTTTTTTCCATGCTGTTAGTAGACTAGAGCATGCTGCTTGACCAATTGTTTTGAAAGAAACATCTGGAAAGAGGGTCAAACTAAAGGAATCAACAAAATACATTGCAACTTGCAAAAGAAAGGGCTGAGGAATAGCTTTGGAAACAGTATACTTCTGAGCTTCTCATTGCTCATTTCAGCATTCTAGTAAATTAAATGAAATATACTTAAATACACAATAATTGCTATGCCCAGTATTAAAAACACAGCAAAAAACATGGGGAGAATATGCCAGAGAAAACCTGCAGATGTGCGTCCATCGTACCTTCTGCAAAAGGGAAATCTTCGACACTAGAAATCAGTGCAGAGACGGTTGCTAGAGCAGAACTCTGAGCACGGTTCTCCTTTCAAAAAGGCAACCAGCATCCTGCCCTTCAGAAAAGTTGTACTTCTTAGCAAGTGGGAGCTCCATGTCTCCCCTCTGTCACTTCAACAGGGCAATTCACACGTGAAGAAAGTGTTTACCTGGCTTGATGAAGAGAAGACTACATGAGGAGAGCCAAAAGACTAAAAGCCCATCTAGCGTAACAGCTTGCTTAGGACAGGGATCAGTAACTAATGGCAAGGGCAGAATGCAAAAGCAGGGAATGCAAGTAACTACACATCACCAGCTTCACCTACTGAAAAACGGAGAGATCAGAAAAAGGCAGATATTTCTTCCCACACTTCTCCAAAGTGAGCCAGATGCTCTGGTATCTACCACCTCAACACCTCCTCCACCAACATCACACATGATGCAGTCTCCACAGTACGGCCTCATTCTACAATCTTTCAGCCTCCCTCCCACCATAACAGTGGCCAAAAATCCCAAAGCAATGACAACTGATGAATTTTAAAGCGAGCCTTCCAACCATTCTGCTCAGCTTCCACATTGGAAATTGCAGACCTCCCAGAAATAAAGGTGCTCTGCAAGGTTTGTGCAGAGTGAGAGAGAGAACAGCATCAGCTTGTTAGTATTTGAACAACTATATTAAAATTGAGTCCTAGCCTATTCTTTGGAGACTACATTCCTTAGCAAAGTTTCCACAATTTCTGTGAATACAGAACTGACTTTTAGAGCAACCACCACTCTTCAGCAACTACAAATGAAATTAAACCCAGGAGATTCTTATCCAGCTAAACGTGAACAGAAACAATCAATAGTATAATACCCATGTTACTTATTTCAGTGCAACCCTAATTTCAGTACAAATATCCATTTAAGATTTTTTTCTCCATTTTACACTGCCTCCCTGATTTCAGTGTACTGCAGAGCAGTGTTTTGACAACTTAGTCATAAATACCAGCGAGGAAGCTCTGATATCTGGATAAACAGGTACTTTGGAGGCCAATTAACAACTGTAACACTGATGAACAGCTGGATCAATCTGTACTGAGTCCTTCATCTGGCTGCAGCACAACTATTTCTTAGCATGTTGTCATATCAGCCTCTCTGTTTTCCTGAGACAAGGAGGTGCTATCACTCCTGTATTAAAGGTCCAAATAAAAAGAAAATGGACACAAATTCCTAGAGCAGGAGATGTTTTACATTTCTTGAAATAGGCTTCACAGAAGATTACATCACAAAAGTAGCACAGGTGCTCAACCCAGCCACTGGAAAAGAGTGGGAACGTTCCCTTGCACCTTGGAGTTTAAGATGTATCATCCTTTGGGTATAAATGACTAGCTTTCTTCTTCCTGGAAGGCATGGTTGGAAAAGGAAGATTATTATTTTGGGGGTCCATTTCTAAATTCCACCTATAGCAAAAGGTTCTGTGGATCTAGTCCCAAATGGCATGTCAAAAGTCATGCTGGAAGTCCATAAAGGCCAGCCAAGTGTGAGATGGGTAGTGTAACAGCCTCTGTCTCCTCACTTGATTTTGAGCATGCAAGTAAATGAGTTTTGAAAAGACCCAGACGGATGGAAGTCACTGAACTCTCAGTTTCTGCCTCCACAGCAACCACATTTCCTTAATGATGATGGACATGAATTCCATCTGGATGCTTCTAATAAAACTGAGATACAGTGAGAGATGTTGAAAAGCAAATGGTGCCTCTGAAGTCTTGGCATTAACAACACACCAATAAAATTAGCGGGGTAAATTACACGTCTCCACACAAATCGGTACAAGAGGTTTGCTTTGTAACAGAGAGACCTAAAATGTGTAACACTTGAGATATTTTGCTGCCATGTTCTGTTGTAGGTTCTGAGCAGATTTTGTAGCTGAAGTGCACAGAAATATAGCATCATGACATCCATTTCCACCTTGGTCTTTGACACATGGTTTTCACAACTCCAGTGCTGTACACCCTGAAACTTTACACATTCTTGCTACAGCAACAGTTCCCCAAACAGATACAAAAAAGGTAGTGTTAGAAAACGCGTAGTTCATAGCCCACGTTGTCACTGTCCTCTTACAAGGTTGGGAGTATCACGCTCCCAAGATAGATGAATTTGGATTTATCAGCATAGAACTGAGACAGAGCTCTCTCCTATGTAAAATAATTTAGAGATCCAGAATTGCTGCATGTGCCACCTAGATGGAACCAGTCATCGAGGAATTTTAGGGAAATAGAAAAGCGCATAAACTGCAGACTGCCCAAGTTGAGTGATTAGCACAGAGCAGCTTTTATGCCACTTTTCTCTAGAGCTATGTCTGTCAGCATGGTCTCACCTGATCTTTTTTCCACAGCAGCTGCAGCTGCTTTCACAGGCAGAGAAAAAGAACGAAGACTACAGGAGCCACTCATAGCAGCTGCAGAGGCTAACAGCATAAGCAAGCAGGCAGACCTGCCCTTCCAAAAATTACCAGCACCAGTTCTGAATGTAAGTAGTGTCTGCATCTTCCCACACCAAACTGTTCCCATACGAAGCAATCTTCCATAATAGCAGTCTGAAGCCTATTTTTGCTCTTACAACAAGACTGTGGAAGGATTCCTTGTTCTACACCTCAGCCCAGGCATCACAGGTATGTCACAGCAAAACAGGCACTGGCACTCTTCTGTCTGACCTAAAACTGAATTACTGCATATATTTTCTTTGTAAAGAGGAAGTTCCAACAGCTGATCTAGCACAGCAAGTTACTGACCTGTTTGCATGGGATCCTTCTGAGACCAGCAACTACCAAGAAACAGATATAGCACACAGATGGTGAGGGTCAGAGCAGCTGAGAGGAGCAATGATGTGTCTGTCCTGCACATCTTATTCTCATATCCTCAAGAAAAGTCCAGTCAGAAGGAATTTTACCACTGCACTGATTTACTAAGAGCAGCAACAATACAAGATTACCAAACTTCTCTTACTGGCTCATGACTAACTGAGGGATAATAGCTCTCTGGGAGAAAGGATAGCTCAAATCCCGTATTTGTTCCGCAAAGATGATGTTAACAGGATGCGTTTTGGTCACATGGATGACATCTAACTTAACTCTTAAATAAAGAGTCTGAATTGAACAATCCTTCTCATTTCATTCTTTTACCACTTAAGGCTTTTGCTTACTGCTGAGGTACTCAAAATCCCTTATAAATAAGATTAAATTAACAAGCTACCTGAGGCTTGTGTTATCTTCACTATAGTAACAGGAACACATTAGACAGACAAATAAAGGGTGGCAATTTCAAACACAGGTTTCCAAAGTTTAATACATATTTTCATATTAAGACAGCATTATTCATTTCCATCCAGTGTAAGAGGAAATAGAGGTGTTTGATAACTTGGCATTCCTCTTAAAGCAATGTCTATACAATTACTCTAAACCACATGAGCTTTTCCCATACTCCTAGCTGTAAACCTGCTGTGACTCAAATACAGTACTCCACAGCACGCTTAGGAAGAACTGAGCCCAGTACAGCCACTGGGGCAGACAGGGAACTGGCATTCCAGGCCCCAGCTCCACCTGACTGTCCAGGCTGCACGAATGGGAGCATGGTCCACAGCATTCTCAGGTGCTACCTAGGAGCTGAAATCTGGGGCATCCCTTAGCCACAAAACAAGCTGGGCCTTGCACTTGCCTACTTTCACAGGTTGTCAACACAGTCAAAGCGTCTCAGCCTGAGGCATGTAACAAACAAGAAAGACTTCACGGATAATTTCCCGTACTATGTAGTAACCCTCACACAACTCTCCTGAGCATGCAGCAGAGGATATCCTTTTTTGACTGTATCTGAAAGCACACTGTTTCTGCAGCAGCACCTCAAGCTTTCTAGTGTCTCTCTTCCATTAATTTGTGTAGCAGCAAGTACACCCATACAGCATAATGTCCATTTGGTGAAAAATGTGTTGGATTGATAGGAAAGTCATAGGTCCACATAGCAAAGCTATATGTTCTTCTAAGATCAAATTCTGCCTCTACTATGACAGCCAATGGCATTTTCTTGAGTATTACATATGCTAAGAAGGGCTGTGTTCCCAAATTGATACTCTTGGTACAAACATAACCATGTCTCTTTTGAAACAGATACAAAATTGTGTCCAACTGTTGATCTCCAAATGCAATTCAGACCCTCTGTTTTTGCAAGTATGTATTCATTTTCAATATTAAAGCAGTGAAAATTGTGGCACTTTTCTTTGTTTCTCTAGCAAGGAGGCATTTTCTCAGCTGTTGGCTTCCAGTACCAAATAACACAGCCTCTAAACTGGACACAGCACGTACACTTAAGATTCTTCTGCCACACAATGAAAAGTTCAATCCTCAAGAGCAGAGATGTGTTACAAAAGGAGAGCCTTTCACGTTTCTACTTCAGTTCACAAAAGAACGTGCTTCAAAAACATCTCTCAAGCACCCACAGGTATGGCAGAGAGCACTCTTATTTCACAGGCACTTCTCAGAAGCCTCAGCAATTAAACTTCTACAGATAGTGGTAAAAGTTCATGTGACAACAAGGCTGACAAAGCCAAGCTAAGCAGGTATTTCTAAATTTGCCGTCCACACTGCTTTGACAGTTTAGGGTAGGGAAGAAGAAATGAAACAGATGTTGGTGACCAAAAGCAAGAATTTCAACTGAACTCTGATGGAGAGAAAGACAAGTGAAGAACAGGGAGATGCACTTACCAAAAGTGAAGGAAAACATAGTGGCAAAAAAACTGCATCAAAGTCTATGTTCCAAAGAAGCACACAGGCCTTGAAGAAAACCAAAAGCTTCACTGATCTGGTACTGTTCAAACAAGTTTCAAAACATGGAAAATTCCAGTCTCCCTCCTCACGGAAAAGGCAGTAGGAACTGCCATCTTTCAGAGAAAAAGAAACCCGAGGGAAAAAAACCCTACAAATTACAGACGAAACAACCATCTTCATTCACCATTTTCTTCCCGCCTCCCTTCCCCCCACCCCTGATCCATGTCACTATCAATTCGTTTGCTCTCTTTTTAAGAGTAGGTTGGGGGGGTTTTAGGTTTTTTTTTTTTGCCTCCCTCCCCCCCCCCCCCTTTTTTTTTTTAAAAGATTTTCCATCTGGCATGAAAATTTTAAGTTGAAACAACATTATTTTGGGAGAAGCTGGAGGGTATGCGTGGGCAATACAGAGCCTTCAACAGAAAAAAACCAGTCATAGCATTAACAATTGACAGACTATTATCCTTCTGTAATGAACTGACATGATGGCACTACTTTCCTTTGCCTTTCTTTGTTTTTAAATAAAGGACAGGGTCTCACTGCCTGTTGACCACTACAGAATGGTTCTCAAGCACTCCCAATGCTGTATTCACTCAATCTTCCCTTATACATAAAAAAGGAACAAAGAAAAACTGCCTAAGCACAAACTACATGCTTCAAAGGCTAAATTTAGAAGTGTAATAAATCAGTGCAATTAGACCATTTACAGAATTGTTAGGCTTGTGAATCTTCCCTTCTTGGTTTTTGACCTTTTAATTTTTGCAATTACAAAAAGGAAACTTAGTGTATCCTGGTCTTTACACTAGGATACTTGGAGAATTCAATACACTACCTAGGTCTGACAGGTAAGGTAACCCAGAAAAATAACAAAGTGCTTTTCAACAGCCAGAGGGAAGACTTTAAAATGCAACTAAAAACGTCCAAAGTATATTAGGATCACCAGTTACATGAAGAGCCAGAAAAACAGACTAGCCTGACAAGAAAACACCCCTAAAAAATAGAATAGCTAGAAAATTATGATTGCAGGTGAAGAAATGACTGAAAACTGAAAAGAAATTAAAATTGTCTGTAAAGGATTTTAACTAAGTAGATCTAGAATACAAGATAGCTTTGTAGTTCATTAGTATGTCTCTACATACACTAAGTGAAACTCTGCTCACAATTAATTTGGGGCATTCTAGGAACACGACTGGAACACGACATGCATATAAAAACTAGTAAAAATTTCACATGAGTTCAAAGACCAAAAAAAGAGATTGTTTTAAAAGAGGTTGTTTTGAACAACTGTATCACTGCTGAGGTGTTAAATCATGCAGCAAGGCTCAGAGTTCACCAGAGTCAAAGGCTTTACTGTGCAAGGCAGCCAATCACTGCAAATGCCCACTGTGGGAAAAAAAAAAAAAGAACAAAAAAATCACTACAGAAGTTAGGAATCTGCTTGTTCCTCAAGTTTGTGGTAGTTACTGAAAAATGAAATAAACCTGAAGTTTTCTACTTTGGCTCGTCTGACACGATGGCTTTCTTGTCTTTGAAACTTTAACGCTAATTGCAAAGTGAAATGTTTGTTAGTCACCATCCAGACATAAAGGCCTTTCCCACCTACATCTCAAGCCTGTTTAAGTCTTCCATGGTTGCAAGATCTTATCCTGTGATATCTATGATCACGTTTACCTCCAGCGGACTCGAGATCAGGCATTAGAAGTGAAGAGTTTGACATCATCTAGTATTTGGTTTAGTGCATTTGATTATCCCTTCTACATGTTGGTGAGACTTGGATCATGTGGAGGAACCAGCTATATCTTACGTGCTAAATCAAGACTTTCACTTTGAATGTCCAAAATATCTGCATTAATGTTGTGTAGTACTTCCTAATTTTGCAGGACTTGAAAAACACTAGACTAATGGAAGTCATCCCTAACAAACACAAATCAGACCTCCATCCTCTGTACTAGTATACTCTTCCCTACAGACCAAATTGCCCTTTTCTGTTTGTCCCGTTGCTCTTTTTCCATGTGTCGCATACTTCAGTAAATTGCCAATCAACATATATCAAATCCTTGTAGAGCATTTATTTTAAAAGAAGAGCAAGCCAGATGTCATCTCAAGTGCACATCGAGGTGCAGAGGTCAAAGGCTGTGAGCTCCACCTGGAGCTCATTATTTATGCCAGAGAAAGAAAACATGTCACACAGCCTTCCCTTTAACATTCTCTAACAGCTGGCTTGTACTCCAACTGATCATCAGGGTCCCTATTGATATTTCACTCTGACATACCCAAACATTCTCATTCAATTCAGAGAAAATTTACAACTCTTACCTCAACATTAAACATGTCTCTTCCCGACACGGATGCCTACATTTCAGGCACTACTGAGCTTTATAGTGCCCAAGTTTCTCTACAAATCTGCTTCTAAGGTGAGTGGGGGCAGCCCAGGACATCCAGTTTGAGATTAAAACGAAAAGACATTAGAGGGGAAACACTTAAGTAACTGTGGGTTTCTTTTATGGATGCACTATCTCCATCTTGAGCATCGATACAGAACAACCACCATTCTTCAGCACAGTATGAAAGAGGTAACATTATGAATCACGGCTTAACGAACCACTAAATTTCATTGGTTCACAAACCCCATCCAGGAAAACGAATAACACTACCCCCTGAAGTACAGCGGTACTGCCTTCAACACGGTCTCCACACCAGCTCATTTCCACACTATCAGCGAAACAATGATTTTTCCCCTCCTGCTGCTTATGTTTCTTCTTTTCAGAAACTTCAACAGAATGAAATCAGAATCCTATTTTCCTTTTCCACACCATGCAAGAAAAAATAATTTCTGAACAAGACTGTATTTTTAATTAGCAAAATTAGCATTTAGATAGTCCTGTTCACCTAAGAGGTCTGTGGCACTTTCAAATTTCAATTAAATCAAGTACTTGTTTACTTTTTCATGCTTTGAGGAATTGCAGACAATTATTATTACTATCCTTCCTTTATTGGGGAAACTACTAAAGAAACTGAGACGTGCAGTAGCTAAAGACCAGATTTTACTTAAGTTTGCATGGAGATCTGAAGTCATGCCACTGAAGTGAATGGAATTACACTTACCCAGAACTAAACTAGTACATAGCACATAGCAGAGACGTAATTATTCCAAAAAGCTCCAAGTACTGCTGTGGTGGAAGGATCAAAAGTAAAATCTGTATTCTGAGTCACAAACCTCTTCCCAATTTACCTGCTCATCATAAAGAATCAAATAATATTTTTAGCAAGAGCAGCCAGTGCGAGGTCAGGAAGAGACTGAATAGCTATACCAAGGTCAGGAAGGACATCTGCAACAGAAAATCCCTGAGCCCAGCTTTCCCTGTTTCCAGGATACCACTTCAATTACTTGCATACCTTTAAACACCACTACCCATACACACAAAATAAACCCAAAGAGAAGGTACTGCATTTCCAGAAGTAGCCAAGCATCTTAGAGCATTCTGTACCTCATCAAAAGACTGTTTCAACAGAGAACACCAAGCTAATTCTGCAAAAGCATGATGTGAAAGGGATGCATGTCAGGCACTACCACTGAGCTACTTACCTCACTTTCCTCTGCTAACTAGATCAACTGTGCACTATAGTGATGGCAACTGTGAAGTTAAGCTGAGGTGTTCCAGCTCTCCGGATACCGTTTGATTAAAGACCTTAAAATAATACCGTTTTTATCTCTCCCAATCATTGCCTTTATTACACATTTCTAGAACATCTCTCCCTTTCAAAGAAAGCAGAGAAAGCTCTACTGAACATTCATTCTGGGTATTTCCTATTAGAGTCATGTGGGAAAAGTTATTTTCATAATGCTGCTTTCTTAAAACAGGTAGTAGATTTGTCTGCAACATTTGTACATGCACCAAAGTGTCAGTAAAGTACAGAATAATCTTTTATTTCTTTTAAGGAAACAAAGATGACCAATACCTCTGAAGATCAAGGCCTGAGAAAAATCTTTAAAGTCTTTAGCTTACATTCCCTGCTTAAGGACTTGGGTCCAGATCAAGATGCAAAACAAACAGAAACTTGTAGTATAGTACAGATGAAGAGTACTCTAGGGATGCAGGGGAGGAAGAAAAAGGTCATGAAATGCTACTGTTGGGTTGGCCAAATAATAACAAACAAAATGGCTGCTCCAAGTTATAAAATACAGTGAGGCTTACTCTAGGGTTCAGTGACGTAGTAAAACACTTCCTCTTGGTTCTCCTCTCAGACATGTAGCATGTTAACTAGATTTAACCGTAAAAAGTCTGGAGTTTTTCCTTCAGCACTGAAGATGAATATTGCTTTCTGGACCAATGTGTTATTCTCCTCTTTGCAGGCATAATTTTCTTTCTCTCACTGAAAAACCTTCAAACTCCTTCTGAGTCTTATTTCTAATGAAAATGACTTAAGTGCACCCACCAGTGTTGTCTACTTCATCCTGTTTGGCTTGCTCACTTGCAGTGCTTATTTCTGTGAATTCTTACAAAACCTGTAAATGTTGATGCTCATCACTCAATGTTATGGCTACCACACACCAGAAAACAAAGAACAAGCACGGACTTACGGAGTTCTTCCCGGTGCCTCTCTGTCTGTGCAAAAAACTGGCGAAGCTCCTCCGTGATCTCCATGTTACTCAAGTCATATTCTATCTCCCCTTCAGACTCAGAGTCCTCCTCCATTTCAGAGTCCCTGTCAGGATCCTCCCTCCCTTCATGAGCATCTGCGTGCTGCTGAGCATCCCCATGGTACAGAGTTCTGCCATGTGGGCTAGAGCGGGAAGAATAGTTGTGTGTATGTAGGAGATCATTCCCATCCCAATCTGAGTAGCGGCTACTTGGGGAGGCTGCTGAAGGATGCCACGGTAGGTGATAAACAGACTCCATGGCTTTTCTGTAGGCTTTCTGGTGTCTACGCATCCAGCGCATGGCTAAGTCATAGTGCTTCCAGTATCTTGTGTATACTTGCTTAGAATACCATGGTTCAGTGTCCTCCTGTGGTCAAAACATGGGAGAGAGCGAAAGAACACATGAAGAAAAAAAAAAAAAAGGAGAAAACAAACAGTAATTGAGGGGAAACACTGTAAATGCAAGCAAAAGGCCTGCCTTCTAATCATTAGTCATCCTTTTCCTATGATAAACCATACAGATCAGAAAGAGGACAAGCATTAACAGAGTGCAAATACACTACACTTCATTACTCTTACAAGAGATTGTTTCTTTCATCAACACAACTACCAGCGAAGAATTAGCAATATAGAAATTGTAGTGTCCAGAAGGTATTTTCCAAACGTTTCTGCTACTACAGCGGGAATCAGTTCTTTTTAGGGGATAAACTCTGTGGATATATCATTCCACAATTCCTTAGCTGCTCCTGTGAGCTGCAAGAACTGAATCATTCCAAGGTGTATGTATTACAACCTACACCTGATTTCCAAATCCGCAGACAGAAAATACAGGAGATTAAAATTCCTCCACATTAAACAAAGGCATGCATTTTATCCAGTAACATATTTCCTCCATCTGCCTGCCAAAATAAGTTTCTCAGAAAAGGTCAAATGGCATTTCAGCCAAGTTCATATATCCATCATGGCCTCGATCAAAAACAAGACTGTATGTAGCCAAGTACAAGCTGTCAGTAAATCTCCCTTTTGTACTCATCAGCAACGAACACATGAAAAGGGGTAATAAAGTACCACTGATGAAGTAAATAGACAAATAGCTCTATAGAACAAAACATACTGTAACACACCTTCTCCTGTCTTCCAGCTAATCTTAGTTTTCCTGAAAAAGTTTTATGTTGTTCAGATTTCACCAGTAACTATGGAGCCCCACATTCCCTCTAGCCTTAAGCCCTGTTCCTACAGGCCATTTCACCTCCCTCCTCATCCTACTCTGAAAAAGGGGGGATGATAGAGGATCTTAAAAGAAGGCCATGAAGTAAACTAGAGCCTAGAGCAAGTAAAATAAATCGCAATTTTTTTCCTTGCCCCCATCTTAATTTCCATAAAAAATATTTTATCTGTGCCAAAATGGAATGCCTTTTTATATTTTAAGACTTTTAATTAATTTTAATTAAGCCAGATTTTGGCAAACACTCAAAACCATGGCAAGATTAGCTGAGGTTTTCAGAGATGAACGTGACATTTATTGTCCTTTATTAGTTTGTGTTTTTTTTAAAAAAGGGCATACAAGACAAAAATCTTTCTTTTTTGTTTTCCTTGATCTGCACTGGCACCTTTCCATACCCTTAGAAGAATGACTCTCCAGGAAAAAAAAAAAAATCTCAAAACAGAACAGAAAAAACAAACCTAAGAAATACTTTCCATTTAAAGCTAACAATATCAAGAGAGGTTAATTTAATTTACTTACATTTGTTTTCACTTGCTTTTTTTTAGGCAATAATGCAAATGCTAGAGTTTGGAGGAATAATAGTGACTCTCACGTTTCCCATTCTTCTGCAAAACCGAGCCCATTATCCCACAAGAGATCTATCTCTTTCTAAGGTCATTGGTAAGTGCTCTCAGAAAGAAAACACCTCCAGCTAACAGAATCCATAAAGAAAACCCACCACAATGAACTCACATTTCTGAAGGTATTTCTGATTAAAAACCGCACCCTATTTGTGAAGGGCTGTGGGGCTCAGCTACATGATTTAAAAGTCCTGATAAATTATCTTTCCTGAAAAGTAGCAACTCTTGGAGGTGAAACTTCATTCTGATTCTCCTCTTGGTCTAACACTGCACTGCTACAAGACCATGCACTTCAGAATATTTACTCCTGAGATGAGTGGGTGCAAGAAAAGCATCTGCTTTCCATATGGAATGTCTTCATTCTTAATCATCTAACCTCCTAAAAGCTGGATGAACAATGTTTTATTTACTGTTCTCGCTTTGCTTAAGAATGTCACGCTGACTCCTCATCCTTCAGCAGTCAGATGAGAATGTCCTGTTGTCAAATCTGATACATTCACGAGTTACTTTTAGAACATTTTGCCTATTTTTTCCACAACTTAAAAATCCAGTTTTGAAACATCATGAAGCTTGACAAAAGCAGGTATCTCCTACATTCCATATATTTCCAAAGGAGACAACGTATTCTTTCAAAGCTCAAAAATGATCTCCAGTTCTAATGTTTCTAAAAAGGGCCTTGATGACTTTACCGAAAGCTCTGGAATCCAGCTGATTCGTGTAGCTGACTAGCTCCAGTTGTTAATTTAGGGGAAAGGAAGACAAAAAGTCAGTTCATGTAGACAGAACTGTGATGCTGGTGCCTGCCCAACTCCTTTTTGTGGCTTTTTTGTTGAAAGTGACCCTTGAAAGCCCCTTTTACATTTGAAATTTAAAAATACATCTGTTAAAAAAAAATTACAGAAACGTTTTACATTGGGGTGGGAAAAGGAAAAGAACACTTTAAAGCCTAACTTAGTTCTATGTCTGTGCTTTTTCAGCTGTGGAATAAATGGAAATAAGATATTTCCTCAAGGAAACAAAAGCTATAAATCTAAGGCAAATGATCAGAGTCCTCTGTTATTTTCCTGTTATGTCTCTGGAGTCTTCCCAGGAGTAGACAAATCACTCTCTGTTTTAATCTGAATTCTATTTTGAAAGCAAGTTAGCAACTTTCACATCTAATTTTTACATGTCTGCACTGACAGTTCAATGGAAGTGTTTATATGCGTTTTGTATATAAGTTTCTAAGTTAACACACAGAAATCCATAAAGACCGCTTACCATCTCTTGCCGAGTTCGGTCTGGTGATCAAGGTGAACTAGAAAAGAAAACAGCAGCATTTAACTCATAAAAATAAATGTACTAAGATGGTCACAAGCACTGAATATATTTTTGTTTAACTTGAGTACTATGGCCTACAGCTATTAAATATCCCTTCTCTGTTTTGGTTAGTTGAAGTATCTCATTCATAGTTTTTGATTAGCACCAATAAAAACACCATTCCTTAAAATCCCCCACTACAATAAGAAGGTTAAAAGGGAGTCTTCTACACAGTGCAATCTAAAATTCTGGGACTGAACACTTCCCATTACCCTTTCCTTCCTTCTCCCATATTTTATGCTTCTACAACCTTTATTTTCAAAATTAATGCCAAACAACAATAATAAATTTAAGTGAAACAAAGTGTTCTCACTCTTTAGTGGTGTCTGCACAGGAACATCTATAAAAGAAGCAATTACCATAAAATAAGTAAACCCATCTTGCCTCCATTGAAGTACTAAGGTTTTCATTTAAACCTATGGTACACTTAGAACCACATAAAATCCCTTCTTTCAAATTATTTCTTTTTTATTTCAGACATCTGATCCTGCCTCCCATAAAGAAAACACAAGCCAATTCGGGTTGCAATCACATTTTTTAAATGCGAGGAAAAGGCTAAAGGAAGAAGGGCAACTGGAAAGGAAAAAAAGAAAAAAAAAAGAGAAAAAGACAGTGAGAGAGAGCAGGCAAGGTATCTATGACCACCAGGCAGGTTTTATAACCACCATCATTTTCAGTGTGATTTACAGCATGAATTCATTTTCAGCATGAATCACTGAGAAATATTCTGAATCCCATTCCCCACATGACAATTATTTTATTACATGAAGATGTTAACTACTTCATCCACATATTTCTCCTGATAATTTCACCCTCAGTTTGAACTTTGTTAGGTGTCAGTGAAACATAACAGAAACTCTGTCCACTAAACTACCACTGCTATCCCTAAGACATGGTCAAATGCTATTCCCAGCAACAATGGAATATAGCCAAGAGAGCACTTAGAACTGTTGTAGACTTATACCACCATAAAACTAGGATTTTTCAAAATGCATGTGAATACAGTAGATATACCAGTTGTGTTCTGCCTCACATTTTACAATACTGATTAAACAACAATTTTTTGCCTCTTAAGACCGGGCTCTGCATGAAAGGAGACCAAGGATGGGCCACATTCAAAGAAAATGCAAATCACGCAGCTCCCACAAAGGCAAATTATTGTCCTTTGCAAAGCCCACACTAAGCTCAAACTCATAAACCCTTGGTGACACCAACCTATCCACAAGAAGCCCTACACACGTGATCAGCCCCACTGCAATCAACAGGATGACTCATGCAAGCAAAGGATTGCAAGATCAGGAATTAGGCAACCAAAGTGAGTGAGTCTATTTTATTTTCCCCTGCCTGATTGGAGGAAGCAGAAAACTTAGTGTTGAGGTCACTGCAAAACACTACAGTGACCTGTAACACTTGAAACGCACACATACATGAAAGACTGCTGGGCTATCCCTCTTCGTTCAAACATCTAATTTCTCACGCTAGGCCTCTTTAAAACGTCTACTGCCAATGTCATGACATATACATACACTTCTTGTCCCCTTTCTGTACACATCTGGATACCGTCAAGGCTGCCATAATGTCTTTTTCTTACCTAAAAACCTAAGTCCATGATAGCCAATTCTTCCATTTTCCACTTCAGAAAACGTATGCCTATTTCGTTTTCATGTTCACTCTAATTTCTACATGACAAAAGAGTCTTTGAACTATCTTCGGCAAAAAGAGAAATCAGAATACACTTTTTAAAGCAGCAAGTGGTGAAGTCTGATACTTCATTATTAATATACAACACGTACATATGCTCTCTGAAGGGAAATGCGGGGGAAAACTCTGGCAAAACTATCCAGTAGTATTAGTTCACCAGATATGAAAAACCCGTTTTGCCAAACAGAGAAACCTTGATTATATTCATAAATTATTTATGAAACATTAGCTTACAAGTAGAAAGCAGAGCATAACACTGTTGCAAGACAGGACACTAAATGAAGAATGAGTTTGTTTTATTTTCAGCTGAATTACTCTTCCAAAACAAACTACATAAAATACGTAACATGACAAGCAGCAGAAAACAACTAATTCTGTAATTTATACTTATAAAAATATATAGAAGCAACTGAATATATGAAACTTACTGGCAATTACAGAAATTAAAATAAGGAAGAGATCCGTTTGCCTGTGCTGACCATTCATTATGGAGAAGTTATTTTTCGATAAATATTATTACTTCCTGTTCTCAGTTCTAGACTATTTCCCCACTGATAATTAAATACGGATGTACTGCTCTTCATAAAAATATGCCTGTCTCCTTACCAACTTAAGACAAGCATTAGTGAAAATATTTAAATCTGATCAAATTCCATTGGACTCAATGCTGCCATGCCATGAGACAGACCCATGAAATACTGTTTTTTTATAACTTGGCAAAGTAATTCACATGCTGGCAGCAAACTCCTTAGGCGGCATCCTGACCCAAGGGGAGTCCCCAGCTGCAAACCCACTGCTCCAAGGAGGACCATTTCAGTTAGAACGTGCCCCCCGCCCCAGGTACTCCATTTATACCCTAGTGGAATCTGATCTGTGGTCATATACGGTGAGTGGTCAAAAAGTTCTTTTCATTCTTTTCATCGTTTCATTGGCTGAGGGCCTTGCCTTTCAACCAAAGTACGTATGCGACAGTGGTCACAAGGGACAGCTGTGGTTCAAGGGTCAAGACGTTTTAGTGCTTACCAGGGCAGGTGAACCTGCCAGAGGTAGTAAGAGATGCTCTGTAAAAACAGATGCTCTGTAAAAACACTACAGCACGTATACAGGAATTACTTTTCCAGGTACATTTCTCCTGATTTCAGCACGTGGCAGTTCAGATACTTTTTTTGGCTCCAAACTGGTTTTCGCATCTAAAGCCACAATGTGTCATTTCTCTGAACCTATGAATACTAAGTGTTTCCACGACATCCCATGGCAGTAAGTTTCACAATTTAATGTATTAAACCTCAATTCGTGCTGAGTATTTTGTATTCACCCTACTACATGCTCTTTAAAAATATTTGAAGAGTTCAGTAAGAAAAGCATGCCATGTACAACATCAATAAAGTGCATCTTCTAGAAACACCTATTTCATTTTACACTTCTAATACTTACTCTCGGTGTGGAATTACCACCAGCAAAGGGAAATGTCTGAAAAGTGTCATTCTGCGATTCGGATTAATACTGTGCATTGCTGGTGTATGACGTTAATTTTAATACTGAAATGCCCTAGTTACAGTCATGCAGAAATACAAACCTGTGACTGCTAAGAGAGTTAGCAGTACAAGTTATTTCCCTTAAAAAGAATAAAAGATAATACTTCCCAACACTATACACCGCATTCTTGTTTGTGAATGGCTGTAAATACAAGACCTGTCCAGCACTTAGGATACGGTTATGGCTGCTTGTAATCCCAGCAGGAGTCAGTTGAGCTATGAAGACCTACCTATCACTATGATGTCTTCACAGCAATAGTAGTAATTCCTGCAAATGGAAGGGAAACAAATTACACATGCGACAAAATCATGTTCATTGCAGGGACAATCCACATTTAACCACCAGACCCGCAGATCAAACTTTAGCTTATTATGTATCATGGCTCTTTTGACCTGAGCAGAGCTTGGGACAGCGCAATCCTCTGCTGCTCCCACAAAGAGTGTCTTTACTCTGAGATCCAGAACACAAACCCACAAGCTATCTTGGCCAAAAAAACAAGAGGTCTTCACCAAAAGTGAAATGCTAAAAGCTGTCCATTATTAGTAGCCCCAGTTAGATGACGGCTTGTCAGTGCAGTCATAAACGAGGATACAGGATGAAACTTCCACACTACTGCTTTTGAAGGCAAAATTCATTTCCTGGTCTCACAGATGTCGTGCCCAGACTCCGGTCAGTGACTCTAAGGATCAGAAAGCCGATAAGCAGCTCTCGCCTCTGCCAAATAGGGCAAACAATTAAATCCAAGGGCTGGCAGGAAAACAGGCCCTTATGCCCAGGCTCCCCGCGGCGCCAACGCCCAGCACAAGGAGGACCCCTCATGGCTGAGCTCCCGCAGCCCCGCCTGAGGCCGTCGCTTTGTAGAGGAAAGGAAAAGGAAGGCAA
>NW_010408907.1:0-5360 GCF_000710305.1 Buceros rhinoceros silvestris | reverse complement strand
CCTCCAGGAAAGGGGCCCCGCTGCCGCTGCGCGCTGGAGAGGGCGTTTGCTGGGGACCAGCCCCATTGTCTGCCTCAGCGTGAGCTGTGTTCTAGGGTTTGAGGAAATAAACAGCGACTGAATGCTTTGAGGGGAGGAAAAAACCCCAACAGACTGAGAGACAAAGACCTCTTTTCCAGGGGGAGGCGGGGGTGCTGGAGCCTCGGGGTCCTGCCTGCGATGTTCTTAGTCTAAGAACAATGAAGAAGACACCCCCCTTCTTTAACCACTTGATGCAATATTGCATTATGTGAGTTGTACCAGAACACACTTAATTTTTGGTTGGCGTGGGTGCTTTGCGTTGCCTCTTCTACTATGTATTTCTGAGTTGGGTGGGGTTTTTTTGCTTTTTAGTTTTTACTTTTTTTTTTTCAATTCATTAGTGACAATGACTGAAGAAGAAAAGCCATCATGTAACATGTATGAATTAGGATCCGTACTATAGTTTGGAGAACAGAATGTTTACTGGATTCCAAAACTGCTCTTAAACTGGTTGAATAAAACAACTCTACTAAGTCATTAAAACAGGGGACAAGGATCCGTACTATAGTTTGGAGAACAGAATGTTTACTGGATTCCAAAACTGCTCTTAAACTGGTTGAATAAAACAACTCTACTAAGTCATTAAAACAGGACACACAGCCTTTTTCCCATGGTTACGTAATCTCTGAGCTATACATTCACTGGTCCCTTCCTGGCCTGAGAGAATGCGTACACATATGCTTTGTTTGACCTCAGCAGGATCAAAACAGTTTCTTAAAGGTAAGTAGTCAGATTTGGATCAGAATAGAAATAAATCTTGGCATAGGGTTAAATTTTTTATTCCAATGTTAATCGTTCTTAAATGACAGCAAAGTCTCCAACTTAAATAGCAAAAAACCTCTAATGTTCCTCACCAGTTGATACATGTTAACCGGCATCTACTCACAAGATGTAGAACAAAGAAATAACTGCAGTAGAATATTACCTTTGACTGGGAAAACTGGCATTTGCAGTGTAGCAGGAATTAGCTCGTATAAACTGTACAGATGTAACCTGGAAGGAAATAAGAGCAATTGTTCATGCAAGTTCTGCCAATTTATAATTGCACTGGCAGTTACTGTATTTCATAAATGATTTTAGAAAAATTAACTTCCTTCTCTCCAGCAAATAAAGATTAGCTTTCAAAACTACCTAAGCAATTAAACTTTGGCTTTTAGTACAACCGCTCTCTTAAACTGATGTCAAAAAATAGTTAAAATTGACCGAAATCAGGTAAGTTCAAAGTCACAAAGTTAAGCAACCGTGAAAAGTCCATATGGTGACCATGGCAACAGAAGGAAAGGTCCCCAAGATCAGAACACTACAGTTAGTCTCTAGTCAACCATGTTAGCATTAGGCCCAAGGACTGTTTAATAAGGTTTGGATAGAAGCTGTAACAGAATGCAAGAGTGATCAAAGACTTAGTGATGGGTGACAGAGGCCAGATGTAACCTTTAGTTTCCTTACGCGGATTGTAATACTAAATACTAATTATAATGCTAAAACCCACGCGTCTAGGAGGAGACTTCGCATCTAAATGTAGGACCACCTTAGAATAATGAACAGGATAGGAGTCAAGACGTGCAAATTAACTTCTGTTATACAATCATAGATAACCAATTAGCTCTTTTGGTGTGATTTTTCCTTAGTTACCTTTTTGTATGTAAGACCCTCTGTGATTTTTGGGGTTGTGTTAGCTTTGTGAATGATCCCCTAGCATCCTTTACTGCGCAGAACTGGAACAAGCAAATATCTTGACTGTTGACTGGCATCTCACACACCCACTGAAAAACCCTTTTTAGGAACAACAAAGTCACTAGAGCAGCCTGGAAAATTCTGATGAGGAAATTCCCAACCTTCCTTTTCCTTTTCTACATTCTCCCCTTCCCAAAAGTGTTCATAAATGCACAACTGATTTCTCATGTTATTTGCTTTTAGCCTGTGAAGTTGCTGAACTTGGGCTCTTGCTTGACTTTGGAGCTCCTACAGGCACTATTTGGGGAAATTGTAACTACCAGTCTACTTCAGCGAACTACAGAGCTGTCCCATGGGAGTGATTTTGCAAGGCTTGTTGCTTTAGCAGGGTACGTGTTTTCACAGTTTCCAGCTTCATTTTTTTTTCTTCTGCCAATGTCCTTATTAAACAAGACAATGTCTAAAAGAGGAAAAGGAGAGGGAAACAGATGTTTCTCAGTTTGTCATGGGTAAAGTAACCTTGATCACATCAGGATTTGAAAAAGGAAGTTGCAATGTGAGTTGTGAGATGTCGTATATTATAAATTTCTCTGGGCAGCACAGAAGTTCTCCACTTGTGATGTTCTGGTGTGTAAGTGCTGAATTAACACTTATTTTAACAATAAAGAATCATAACAGCAGAACCTGTCTGGATGGTAAATCTCAGCTATCTATCACTGAAGGTCCCCACAAATTCCCCTACCCAAGGAGGGCATCCCACTGTATAGTTCAGACATGTTTTGAAGCAGATCACCCTACATAATCTGCTCTCAGGACCCAGCTCTGCTTGGTTACGCTCCTGTAAATGGAATAATTAATTTAAATACAAATGTATGGGGATACTAGCCAGATTAACATCAGACAGCCTTATAGCACAACAAATGTGATGTTCCTGTCAACTGTTTTCTCATGTGATTTTACTGGTTAGGAGATGCTTCTAGATTTAAAAAACCAGAGCAGCAGTTACGTGCTATAACAAGCTTTTCTTTTGTCATTTTTCTTTTTTCTTCTTTCTTTTTTCTTTTTTCTTTTTCCTTTTTTCTTTTTTCTTTTTTCCTTTTCCTCTTTTCACCTCTTTCCTCGCTCTTTCTCTTCCCCTCCCTTCCCATGACTTTTATTTGCAATTTTTCATTTAAGTTCCCTAGGACTGAGACTTTTCCTTCTGACAGGTACATGACCTATGCCACTGAGCTACACTCAAACCATAAGCTCATTAAAATAAATCTTGAAAATGGCCAGCTGCCTACGTTTGCAGGTGCTCAGCTTTTTTGAACATGTCTGACTGCCAGCACCAGTGGGTGGATGGTTGCTGCTGCTATCCACATACAGTCATCACAGGACTGCCCCTAGATGGATACTTCACAAACACAAACAATCTAGACACATTTCTGCTGGAGTACAGATGTAGTTCAAGTTTGAACTGAGGGGGAGTCTGAGTGCACATGTGTTTAGGTAAAGAGCTTTTGACCAGATCCCCCCCCAGATGGTGTGACGCTGACTTCTCCCTCTCCCTATTGCAGCTGCTTTTCAGTGGACTTCTCCCTGGGAGCAGCCCATCTGGTCAGTGGTGGTGTTGCATCCTGGCAGGCAACCCTCTTCCTGACAGAGGGACTTGTCAAGATTTTCTAGTCATGGAGGCTGACTTTACAAGTCTCTGCATCTGGATGCACTTTGCAATGATCCTGATACTGCTCTAATCTGGTCACAACACAGTGAATCCAGGAGTCAGAATATTCAGTTATGAATAATACATTGGGGTTTTTTTCCTCACCAGACCTAATATACATCATATACTCTCCTCTGATATATTACCTTCTATTAAGGCAACCCAGCAACAAAATTCCTGTACAGAGTTTTATTTTTAATTCATTACTGAAACAATCTGGCAGACAGTTTTTGTGTTACTTTCAGAGATGGAAATAGTTAATTCATAGCAGTATGGCATGCTATATTTTCAGGAGGACATGCAAATCCTCAGTTGGTGTGTGTTATTTTTTCCACCCACATATTTAGCTGCACAAGCATATGAACCAGACTTCCTAAAGAGGACTTGTTTCACTCTGGAGTTTCCTCTGTGCTGATTGTACTCTTCTTGGAAATGCTCCAAAAGGCCACTTTAAGCTCAGAAATCAATTTGCTGCAGCTGCTGCAGTAAATTGAAACTCTTGTAGCTATAAGTGGGTTCATCTGTGAAGATTGTTGAGGCTTGTGATAAGGTTAGTCTTACTGGAGGAACTGGGGTGCAGGTAAGGTAGAAGGGTGAGAGTTTTATGACAGCACACAGTTGTACCACACACAGCACAAACCTACTGGGATTCAGGCTTATTTTCTTAAAATTCAGCGGACTTCTGTTTTTTAGTACCTTTGGGTGTGTGGTATATGAAGTAAACATTCAGCCTTCAAAGCTGCTTCTCTCTAGGCAAAACTGAGCACTGAAAACATGCATATAAGCACGTGTGCTGCAGCAGTATTTTGCGTTCGGCTGATTGGGTCTCTCCTAAAGAGAGAATTCCTCAGAAAGGGAAGTGATAAAGTCAATCCATAGTGAAGATGGCAAAGGATGGTTTTGTTGTGGAAGATACTTGAAGAACTTGGGGTAGAAGACAGTCTGAGGTTACAGACAGAGAAGCTGGAAGTGAATAATGTTCTGTGTGTGGCTAGCACTGTTAGCGCTAAGTTGCTAAGGGAAGACTGCGTGCCTTATTAAAGTAGCAAAGGATGGTTTTGTTGTGGAAGATACTTGTTTTTGTTGTCTTGATTCTCTTTCACACCCTCACCTGTGTTTTTGTTTTCTGAACTGCAAGCACAGCCACCTTTTAGAAGAACTTGGGGTAGAAGACAGTCTGAGGTTACAGACAGAGAAGCTGGAAGTGAATAATGTTCTGTGTGTGGCTAGCACTGTTAGCGCTAAGTTGCTAAGGGAAGACTGCGTGCCTTATTAAAGTAGCTGTTAGGGTAAAATAAGTGCAGGACCTTCAATCTTTAAATTTACATTAGTCCTCTTTCTCTTTAATGAGCAATGCTATAAATCCTGCCTTAGCTCAATGAGAAGTGAGCTGAACCAAAGTATTGGTAAATTGGCAAATGGGTAATTACACAGTCGGGAGCCAAAAATGCTGGGTTTTGGGGTTTTTTTTGTTTTAAGGCTTTTTCTTAAAGATTAATTGCACTGAATTTCACAACCATTTGTGTTAAGTATGTTAGGAAAAATTCAAATAATGAATTGGAAAGCTCTGTTTTGCTCTGACAGTGTCTGTATTGCTCTAACTCCATCAAAACTTCTGAGATGCCTGCAATATTATCATATAGCACAATTTTCAGTACAACATAATGTGAGTGAGCTTTTTAATCAGACTATTTAAAAATAAAATAACCAGAAAGGAAAGGTGAAATCTCCTAATTTGTTAAGATAAAGCTGAGCATAAAGAGACAGCCATGACTTTAAGTCAGGCTTTGTCCCTGGTTGAAATGTGATATAGAAAGTGATGAAGAATAAATCCCAATTAAAATTGAACGAGCTGATACAACAGCAGCTCTGGCTTTGTGCATATAGATTAAAAAAAAAA
>NW_010408906.1:5037-23269 GCF_000710305.1 Buceros rhinoceros silvestris | reverse complement strand
GGCCCCACCTGTGTTAAGCTGGGCCAGTGGGCCAGCACCCGGAGGGACCTCTTCTCCGAGGCCTTCTGTGATGAGTTTTCCAAGCTCCACGTTGAGGTGAGCCCACACCCTTGGGGCCACACTGATGAACTCCTAAGGAAGGCCTTTGGTGAGGACTGGACGCGCATCCTGAAGTTCCAGAGCCAGGAGCCGGTCGGCTCGGGCTGCGTTGCCCAGGTGTATAAAGCCTATGCTGACCTCACAGCTATTGCTGGCTCCCAGGCCAAGGAGTTAGTGTGGCGCGCGGAGATAAAATCTGCTTTTGAAGCATGGGAAGCATCAGGCTTTAGAGGCCTCCTCTGGTGGCTGAGAAGGAGGAAGAGCAAGGAGAGGAGCAGGGAGGAGCTGAGCCCAGCAGACTGCTTCCAGGGAAGTCCTGTGAGTGGGATGTCCCTTATGGAGCAGATGGCCAAACCACTCCTGAACGCAAATTCTTCAGCCAGGCATCTCACTCCTGTAGCCATTAAAGTAAGTCATACACCCGACTGGTAGATGTGTGAAAATGGACGTGGACAATCGGATTGTAATTCCCATGGAGATGAGTAGCTGACTAGGACCAGGTAGAGCAAGAGAAGTGATGCTCATCTCCCTTGGTGTCTTTTCTCCGTGCTCTGGTTCCAGCCAGCTGCAATCCAGTCTTGCAATGGCCCGGGCTCTTCCCAACCTGGAGAGCTCGAGTACACACGCTGCCCATGGCACCTTTGACATGGTGCATGGATACTGGAAATGCCTGCAAGGGCCCAGTTTGTATTAAAATAATGAATATTAAGCTTGGCTTCACCTTCCAGAAAATGAACCCCCTTCTCTCCTCACATGAAGAAATCTTGAAGAGAGAAGTTCTTTCCAGCAAAGTTTAATTAAAGAAATCGTACATTTGAGCTGTGCCACAGAGAGGGTGGGAATGAAGAGCAGTGGAAAATGGCACTGGGAGAGACTGTAGGCTCCAGCACAGATATGTTCCATTTGAACATTAAAATGTGTTTCTTTACAGCTTAATCCAAGGCAAAATGTGAATTCTTCTGAGGACTAGCTTTTTTAGCTCCCATTTTAATAGGGTGGGTTCTCTCTATTTGGAACATATCACTTGAGCTGATTGAAATGAAGTGTTTGGGGAGTTGATCTTGCCACTGTTCGTTCTTGTGCAGGTCCTGCACCCTGGGCTGGTCCACCAAGTCCAGATGGATCTGTTTCTTATGAAGATGGGTAGCCACATCATTGGACTTCTCCCTGGATTCAAGTGGCTCAGTTTGACAGAGATCGTGGAGGAGTTTGAGAAGCTTATGATTCAGCAGGTGTGTGCCGTACCATGCCCCCACATAGTGAAACACAACTGCCCTTTGTCTTGCTACTGGATGTCTCTAACTGTTCATACTGTTACTTTTTAAAGGGTTAGATGAAGGCTTGCTTATTCTTTATTTACCTTCTTTATTCTCATCAGTCACCTAACGTTACTCTAGGAAAGCTTATATGTTCACAAAGTAAAAAAAGTGAAGGGATGAAAAGAATTGACAATCTTTATTAGACTTAAAAATCTTTTTTAGACTTTTGAATATGTTTTCTAATGAACAGCTAGCTAGCTAGCCGTAGTCACAGAGTCCTTTTTGCAGCACTGTGAAAGGTGAGCACTGGTGAGAGACGTCTCCTTAGGTGAAGAATCTCTCAAAACAAGTGCTCAGACACGTGTTCTTACTCTTCAGTCCTATACGTTTGCAATCTGTACTCAGTGGTCGTGTTTGTTAGCAGTGAGGTATATATTGGCATAACTAATATACTTTTACAGAATAATACATTCTATATTGTATTGTCATCAGACTCACAGTATCGATAAAGTTAAGCTTTGTGACTAGATCTGAAAACATCTCGATTCACTAATCAGAGTCCTGAAATGTCCTTACTACCAAACTTACAAAGATTTCACTACAGGCTTATGTTTCTATTAAAATGAACCATTGTCTGCTAATGTCATTTTTGTGTCTACATTTGCAGAGTCTGAAGTCTGTTTTAAGCTTTTCAAAGCTTTAATTCTTTTCTAGTGTGGCAAAATCTGCACAATAAATCCATGTTGTAAACTGTTGACTGTATTCAGGTGTGACTCGAGGTCATAAGTGCCAGTTTATTCCAGTAGAGCCTTTGGTGGATGGACTGAAGACTGAGGATTAGGAAAGCATCTGATAGGCTTATCGTAATTTCCTTTCATGTCTCCTTGAAAGAACAGAAGTATTCCTGGGATACCTCCCATTGCTAGATGAGGGAGATGAGGCAAGGTTATCCTGACTCCTTGAGCAGCAGCAGCGGGCAGGAGAGATGATGGCCTTGTGTCAAGGCACTGGATCACTGAAGAGCTGGGGCCAGGACTTTGTGGGGGGATTTTTGTTTTTTTAATCCTTTCTGCTGTGGCTGCCTATCTGTAAAATGAGGCTCGGACTGTGGCTTTTCTACCCTCTCTGCCTTCCTTGCTATTTGGATGGTAAGAGTTGGTTCAGGATGTCTTACCCTTGAAAATAATGCAGTCCTGGTCTTTTCTGAGACGTCACGCCTGTAGTAAGAGTCACCCATAGTTTGAAGGTGCTGGGTTGTGGGCCACCTGTTCCCCAGTCTGTCACTCTACTTTTTCATCACGAGAGCTACAAGCACGTAAGAAGCACCACTCTTTTTGTTTTCTTTCTGGCTTTCTGACTAGTTTGTTGGTATTGAGCATTGCCCCGTATAGTCATATCTTCAAGAGCCTGTATGAGGATCTAATTCTGATTGCATCTAATTTCCGTCCTGCTTTTTCTTTTTCTCCCTTGAGATTGACTTACGCTATGAAGCCAGAAATCTGGAGCGCTTCCGACAAAATTTCCTAGATATCGACTTTGTGAAGTTTCCAATTCCCCTTCGGCCTTTGGTAACAGCAGATGTTCTAGTGGAAACATTTGAGGTAAGAATTGCATGGTCTGGGATTAGTAGTAGGAGTGAGAAAGCCCTTAGGAGAACATGCCAAGGAGTTTTGGTTTTGTTTTGTTTTTGAGTGATCAGAGGCAGAAGGATGCTTTTCTCTTTCTTGCTTAAAGAGCGTGGTCCTTCCTCAGTATCTCTTCCACTCTTTTTGTTTGTGAGCAGAGCAACCCAGAAGACAGGTGGCAGACAACTCTGTATAAACCAAGAAGACCAGCAATGTGTCCAGCCACCATCTGCATGCCTGTGCTTTGCAAACCCAACACCACGCTTCATCTCTCCTCTGTGGTGGGTCAAAGCAGGTTGCTCAGCAATCTCACACTGTTTGCCTCGCTTCCCTTGGGGTGTTTGAGTCGCAGACCAAAGCTAATCTCAGCCTTAGATTTTGTGCATGCGATCCTGGCAAGAGTTTTTTCTGCCCCAGGCTGTATCACCCCCTTTCCCATGAACAACCCCTTGCTTCTCTCATGTTCTCCATCACAGTAGGTACAGCATCTACTGAGCAGGTCCTTTCTAGGGTATTCTTATCACCTTCCCTCAACTCTGGGCACCTAGGTAAAGGTGTGGTTGAAAGCGGGGCACAGGGCGTGTTTGACTCCAGCTCCATCTTTATTTCAGGAGAGCGAGCCTATTTCACACTACCTTCATGCGGAGATTGCCACAGAGCTGAGACAGAGACTTGCAAAGATGGGCATGGACATGCTCCTAAAGATGGTAGGCACTTGGCTGAGGCTTGAAGAGAGGGTTGTTTTCCTGCAGAAGCTATTCAATTGGGGTAATAAGATGATGTGGCTAAAGGGAGAACCTGTTTGCTTCCCTTGTCTCCTACCCTTCTCCCCATGGACCCAAAGATACAGCTGTGCCTATTGGAATCAGCCCGTGGATGCCAGGTATCTCGCAGTAACCCAGGACTTGGGCTGTCAAGGCACTGCACAGCTCCTGAACTGGCAGAGGGAGAGTCCGTACTTCATGCACAGTGTAGCACAAGGTCTGTGTGAAGCCTGGGCTAGATAGACCACTGCTGTAGGCTTTGACACGGAGCTTCTTCCACTGCAGAAGGGCAATCTGTTTGCACACAGTAGAGTCCTATGCAACGTGACCGCTGCATTGCTTAGGAAACCCACTAATCCATTGAATGACTATTCACATATTACCCAAGTACTATAACACACAATGGAATTAGCAAATATCATGCCCTCTGCAGAGGCCATGGACGTGACTCACAGGGAAAACAGCTAGCTAGTTTCTTCATTTATTGACTTCCTCCAAAACGGCCCTTTTTTAAGGAAGAACTAAATATGGAGTAAAGATTTGCCAGATTTGGCTTATGATTCAGCTTCTGGTTGTCCAGTTCTGTGGTTGAAATAATCACAGATGATCTGGAATGGAGAGTTGAGAGGTGGCACAATCATCTTTTGAGGAGCCATGAGAACTACCAGGGAAGAGTTGCAAAAGAGCCTCATGGTACTGAGTGTGTGGGCAGTAAGTGTGAGATGAAGTTCAACTGATAAATGCATCATCATGCTAGGGCAATGGCGAGGCCTGCAGTTCTGACTCTGTGTGGTACGTCAGACTCTGAAACAGCTTTTACCACTCAGAAGAGCAGTGGTGGAACTAGAATAGTTTTATGCTAACATTGGATTCAATGGTTAGGAGCAAAGCAAACCCCCGGAATTTTAGGAGTAGAAAAGAATTAAAGAGCAAAGAAACAACATTATGGCTGTAAGTAAAACACCTCTTTCTTGAATACGCTGTGCAGTTCTAGTCGCTCGCTGTCCAGGACACTCCTTTTCAAGGGCTGTAATAGACCTATAAGAGGTGCAGAGGAAGGCAGCCAAATGATTACTGGTGTGGATGGCTTCCATACCAGAATGGTGAAATAATTTGGACTCTTATCTCTGGAAAGCAGAGAAATTAATAGCTTATGACAGAGATATATTCAGTCATAAGTGCATGGGAGTGGATGTGGATCTATTGTATATGGTTTCTCAAAAGAGAACAATGAGGAGGACGTAAAATTATCAGAGGCCACACTTTCAGACAAAGCTTTAAAAAAATCTCCTTTTTTCCCCACAGCTCTAATTATTTACTTGGCAATTAGACAAATTCACAGAAGTAGTCCATGAAACGCAAAGATAATTTCCTTGGGTCAGGAAGTCTTGCAGTCCAGGTAGCCAGGAGGGTTAGTGGGGAAGCACTGTCTTGTGCTTGCCCTCTTGCTAGTCTTTTCTGGTGCTCACTGCTAGCAGAGGCAGAGAAGTGCTACTTATGTTTGTTTCCTCTTCTCTTGTTTTCCTTACTTTTCAGTACAGTGGTAATGTGGGTTGATGTCCTGAGCAACAAACTTAACCATTCACTATAACCCATGCCACTGAACGACAAATTGCTGATTCTTACTGCATTACTCTTTGCCAAGGCCCACCGGTGTGCCCCCCAGTTTAGGGTTAATTGCCAAAAAGCACTATTGTTTCCTGCTGGGACTCCTGGGTGTCCTACCTGAGCTCTAGCGAACAGACAGGATTGCTTCACACAGCTCTGCTGATACCCTAGGGTGAGTAGCACCCGTGCCATTCAGCACAGCTGGTCTCCAACAGAAGTCATTTGCTGCGTTGCTGCCTAAGGTGATGCATGTTAGTAATGACAGTGATCAGTCCAGAAAAAAACCTCTGCTGTTTGCTTGGGAGTTTTGGTGCGGGCAGGCTGGGTTGTAATGAGCTGTTCTAAGACCTGCCCATCCTCTAGATCTTTGTTGACAACTTCGTCCATGCTGACCTGCACCCTGGGAACATCCTGGTCCAAGGCACGGCCCACGTCAGCACCAGCTGCAAGGAGCAGACGGCCATTGTGGACCTGTGTGACACGCTTGTGGTTGAAGTGCAGCCCTCCCTCAGGCGGCTTTGCCTGGTGCTGCTGGACGCGGGGATTGTGGCGGAGCTGCAGAGCGCTGACATGCAGAACTTCCGGGCGGTTTTCACGGCTGTGGTCCAGGGCCAGGTGAGGCCTCTCATGGGGCTGGAGAGTCTGATGGCCAAAGTGGTAGTTTTCTCTCTATTTCCCCTTACAATCCTCCCTAAGAAGGGAAAGGAGACTTACTAACATGGAAGTCATACCGGACATGGGGATGAGATGTCCAGGAGGCTGCCAGAGTGAAGTGATTTCAATGGCCCAGGAAATAGAAGGTGTTAAATGGGAAGCATTGGCTGCTGCTGGTTAGGAGTGCTTCTGATGCAAGTCAGGACTGCCTGGGAGCCACTTGGTTTTGAGACTGTTGCAGAATCTGCCAGGTTTTGCTAGAGAATAGAGGGAATGGATTAACATCTTGGTCTTCCACACATTCCCTTCTGCAGCCTTGCTGCTGGAAAGGCCATATGCCATCCTCCATTTTGCTGTTGTGTCAGTGTCTGTAGAGAAGCAGCAAAACAGGTGGGGGTGGGCGAGCCTGGCCTCCGCCAGGCTCCTCTGTATACGGGGGAACTCTTTAAAGGTGCTGTATAGAAGCAGCAAGACAGGTGGGGGTGGGCGAGCCTGGCTTCTGCCAGGCTCCTCTGTATACGGGGAAACTCTTTATTCTCCTTCCCACTTATTTAAAATATACTCTCAGATGGACCAGAGAATCCAGTGCTGATGTCCCCTGTTTATTCTGAGAACGAGCACCTGTGCGCATACTTGCACGTTGCTGTTTATCAGCTGTGGTTCACTAGTGTATGTCAAGAGGGACGTGTTAACTCGGTCTGTTTAATCTGCTGAAGCATACTGAGGAGTCAGTGCTAAACTCTGTATTCAGGCCCATCCTGTGCTGCCAGACTTAATTCTCAGCTCCTAAATAAAAACTGCAAACATTTGATTGCGAGTCCGTCGTGGCTCAGGCTGGGTGTAATTCTTGATCTACAGGTGAAAAACTTCTACACTGTCTCATTGCCAAACCTGGGGCCTTTGGCTCTGTATGTTGCTGTCAGACATGTCTTCCAAGAAGAGCTATAAAGCCTTTCACAAGTGAAGCTTGGGTATGGCTTCCCCCATTTCTCACTAAACCTCGGCTGGTATAGAATCAGCTTGCTCTTTTGCTGTGGTTTGCAAATGGAAGGTTGGACTTAGCCTATAAGGGAGGTTAATATATGCCCTTCTTTACACCGTTATCTCCTCTGCTAAGAAGAAAATGCCAGTTCTGTGAGTTTTAATTCCCACTCTGAAAATTCTGATCTTTGTGTGTTCTACCCTCTGAGACCTGCAAAAAAAATAAGCACAGTTTTGCCAGATATCAGCTAAGGCTTCTGGACCAGTTCTGCTTTTCCTGCACTTGTTTCTATTGATATCTTGGGTCTTTGCTGCTGGAATGGGAAAGCATGGGCCTGGGAGTTCTTCCTGCATTATGCCTCTTCCAGGGACCTTTGCAGCAGAGGCCTTCCAGGAACAATGATGTGCAGCTCCCTGTAGGTGTGCTGGGACCAGTGATCAAGTTCTGATTCTCCTTTCCCACTTGTTTCACAGGGGGAGAGAGTGGCAGAACTGATCCTTCATCATGCCCGTGCTAACCAGTGCCAGGATATTGAGCGATTCAAAGCTGAGATGGCGGAACTAGTGACCAAGGTCCGGGGGAACACCATTGCCCTAGGAAAGGCAAGTGCCTAAACAGTGTGCCACCCTCACTTACCTGTAGTTCGCTACATCTTGACTTTCAGATGTGGAAAGGCCAGCTCTGATCGCATCAGCACTACCAGCTAGTATTGGACACTCTTAGTCTCTCAGGTGCAGCAAAAGTCCATAAAATTCTTATTTCCTTCCAGTTAAAAAAAAAAAGTGTGTGTTTGGTTGTGGGTGGGGTTTTTTTTTGTTTGTTGTTGTTTTAATCTGCAACATCTGCAGTTCCCTGTGAGGGGTTGCTGAGCCTGATGTTACAGCTTGCATCCTGTTAGCTAACACCAGCTTGGGCACATCAGGAGTGTAGTATGATGGTATTAAGCAAATTAATGCATGTTGTGTACTGCTGTGAGGTCAGACATTCTCAGCCTTCCTGGGCTGGCAAGTAAGCAGAACTGGGTCACAGCTGACCTCTTACTGCGCGGAGGGTGGGGGGATCATACCCTGATGTTGGCTGTCGTCAGACCAATAATCTTGTCCCACCACCAAAACCAAATGCTAACAAACATTCAGAAGAAGCCTGTCACTTGCATGGCTCAGCCTTGACGGCACTTTTTTTGATCGGTTATTAACTTCTCGTTTTGTATTCCAGCTTCAGGTGGGAAATCTCCTCTCCAATGTCTTTAAACTACTGATGACCCATAAGGTGAGGTCTTGTCACTGTCTGCCCTCAGTAGCTGGAAGTAGTTCATTTGGGGAGGGAAAACTACTGGGAACATGAAGGGCTGACAAGGAGGGGGACTGTGACTTCTGAAACGAACTGCTAGGAGGTGGACAGCAGTAATTCATCCAGGTGTGGCAGGCACGCTGTTTTTCAGGACTTGGAACACACCCTGCGAAGACCAGTTTCTGTTTTGCTGGGCTTTGTTTTAATATTGCATTTAATGGTTGATACTACTTACCACAAGGAATGTTGCTGTAACATAGTTTTTTCTGTTTTTTATAGTCCCTTAAAGCAGAAAATGAAATTTAATACATGTTCCATTTGTGTATCGCTGCGTGCTTTCTTTCCTGGACCTATTTTTTGATATGGAGCTATGTAACAGCTCTTGACTATTTTACTGGTTTGTTAGAGGCCTCAGAAGTGAGGAGTTGCTCACAGAACAGAGATTCCTTATAACTGATAGTGTTTGGGGGACAGGTTTCCACATTTGCAAACAACATTGGAAATCAACAGAGCTATGGTGGCCTGAACTAGATGAGATGAGAAGGTTGTCAGCCATAGGGCTGCCCAGCCTCTGAAGGGTCCCCCTAAACATTCCTTAGTTAGAGGTTTTTGTCATTAAGCCGGTTTCTAATAATTTGAGATGTGATTTAGTCCCTTACAAAACAAGTCCTTCTGAGTCTATGAATTCTTAATGCCCTGGTGTGCCTTGAAACTATCCTGGTGCCTGGCTGGGAATTGGGGAGTAGTTTCTTCACATGCAGTGCCCAGGATCGTTTCCTCTGTGATCTGTGGGGATGATCTTTCATGGCCGTTGAGAAGGTGAGCTCCCCCTTGCACAAGTGTATGTGTTCAAGTATGTTGGATACTAACTACTGCAGCCTGTAACTACACTAGCAACGGTGAGCACTCCTAAGCTCCTGGTATTCCAGTATAGAAGAAAAAATTTCCCATTCCCCTTCTCAGAACTCAAAAACAAACTCTTGGCTTCCCTTAGGACACTTACCCAGAAACTGTTGTCTTATTTTTGGGCTTGCTGCTGGATTTCAGTGTGTCTCCAAGTGATGGAGTTGCAGTATAGTTTCAGATGTGTGTGTGCTCTCCCCTGCCTCTTCCCTTGCCTCTCAGTTTAGCTATAGCTGTTACCTCTGTGGAATGGGCTCAGATTAAAAAAAAAAAAACCAAGGTCCACTGAGTTCATTCAGTTATTTGTGGTTCTAGGTGAAGCTCGAGAGCAATTTTGCTTCTATCATCTTTGCCATCATGGTTCTGGAAGGTCTTGGTCGTTCACTGGACCCTGAACTGGACATCCTAGAGGCAGCTAAACCACTGCTCATCAAAACTGCAGCTTCTGTCCTCAAATAGACACTTATGGCTGCTGCCCTCTCGCTGTTCTGTGAGCTGCCAGAGGACGAAGCTGAAGGTGAGAAGACCTGCATCTTGGAAATGCCATACAGTGGTTACTCTCTATTAATGTTGCCTTCAGTCGTTTCAGCCAAGTGCCAGCCATGGAATGATTAGAAGGTCTATTCCAGAAACCAGGAAGACTTTGCACAATTGGAGATTTGACTCCTTAAGCAGCTCTATGAGCTAATGTGCTCTGGCAGTTTTTAAACTGACATACCATGTAGTTTAGGTGCACAAGATCACTGCAGCCTGATGAGAAAAGCAGTCTTACTTGTCTAAAAGGCTTTAAAAAGATGTTCATTGATCAAGTCTGTTTTGAAGTACATCAGGTTAAATATTTAATTTACTGACTTATCTGTCACTGTGGTGTGAGAAATTATGTCCTAATACCTCCTAAGCAACTAATTCAGGCTGAAAAAAACCAATAAACCTTTCAGTCTTTTGTACTTTTAACTTCTACTTTTATTGTAGAAGTGTCCTGAGATCTTGCAGGGAGTGCTCTGTTCTTGGTCGTTTCGATGATAAAAACAGACCAGTCAATTTGATTTGTTTCAAACTTCCATACTGTAGCACAATACTGTAAGAGTTTGGATTATAAACAACAAAAAAATATTTGCCTAGGCAGAAAAGCTAATTCCATAATCAAAAAAACCCAACAACTTTTGGGAATACTGGTAATGGTTTTAGGTGGTTTTTTTCCCCTGAAGCTAAAAAAAAAAGTGGTTTTTGTTTCTAGGTACTTGTTTCCTCCTACCCCCATTCCCTAGTTGCACCCTAGTCAACTCAAAACCTTAACTAATATGCAAATTTGTGGGGTTTGTTTCCCATATTTTGCAAAACAAGGAGTCCAAGCATTTTTCTAATGGATGGAAAACACCTTGTGAATGTTTTAAAATTAAATAAAGCCAGCAAAGAGCTAGATCACATGGCTTTTACAGTCAGTTATTTTAATAGTAATATTAAAATTATTTTATGGTGGTATTTTAGTAGCGAGAAACAGACTCTATGAATACTGTAATACTAAATATATTCCCAGATATACTGTATGTGAAATTGCAGCAGCAGTGTCTGCATGGTCAGTTTTTCAGATGGTTAAGCAATGAAGAGAGACATAAGCAGACAATCTGCTTTTTATGGTGATTATAAAATAATGATTAATGACCTGTAAAGGCAGTCTGAAAAATAAGTTTAGATTCTGCTCCATGTATTTAATGTACTTTAATCGTTACTTACGTCTTTTAAGTTTTAGACTTGTTTCTGTAAGTCTAGTTAGAATTAAACTCATAACTAGGTACAATGTTGTCCTAAATAGCACGTGATTTTGTGTAAAAGACTCAAAGAAGAGGAGCACACAGCCCCCAAACTTTAAAGAAAACCTCCATCTGCTGCCAGTGCCCGCTTTCCCTCAGTAGCGTGCATGCCCCTGCCTGTTTCCACCCAGCTTGGGGGGTTAGGCACAGCACTCGGCTCTGCAGCGTGTGCAGCAGAGGCTGACTCCATCAGTTAGGCAGGTCTTGAGCACAACCACCCATGACCTTGCTGACCAAATTTCAGCCAGCTTTTCCAGAGGCTAAACAGAGCTTAAGCCACAGAATTCCATGTCTAAAATGCAAAACTGTGCTCGGTGTGTAGTTTTCATATATGCAGCAAGTTATAATTCTTTCAAACCTTAATTTAAACAAACAAAATGTCAAAGCCTTCACTTGTCTTTCATTTTCCCTTTTTTTTTTTTTAAAAACAAAAATCTCAGCATGGTTCATCCATATTACGGATCCTAAAGTTCTATATGTTGTGCCCTTTGAATAATTTTTGTAACTAACTCCCAGGTTCTCTGTTGCTCTGCTCTGGATTGCCCGTGACACTTTCACCAGCCTCAGACTACCATACTCAGCCCTATGGGTGCTGGCTCTGTGGAGTCCTATGAAAAGAGCTGGTCCCCCTCAGATGCCTTCGGGGCAGAAACTTGGCACTATGGCTGTGTCGTATTAAATACCATGGTAGCTCTTGGTTGCAGAGTCAGGTCTGTCAGGAGGGTCGCAGAAGAAGAGTTTGACAGAGGCGGGCTGGAATAGAAACTCCAGAAATAATGGTATGTAGAGGATGGAGCAGTGAAAATGAAAACTGGCTGCAATGAAAGGGAGATTAAAGACTTCAGGAATCATAATTCCACTTGTCACAACTGCACTCAAGCACCAAAGCCTCAGGACAGTGTCTCACACCTACACGATACAGAGCAGGTCTATGAACTGCTCAAGGGCTTGCTTACCCACTCTGCAGCTTTCTTACACTAGCAGCGATGCCCGGAGCATCAAAAGATTCAGTTCTCTGAGATACTGCTGGAGGTCCTGGAGCTTTTTCTCTTCTTTTTCCATATTCTGGTGTGAATGGTCTCTGCTCTGGAACACCCTCCCTTTGGCAGCATGCTGCTTTTTTTGTTGCCTGTCCTGCTCCCGTGATTCCTGTTCCAACATTTCCTGCCGTGACTGCATTCTGCTCCTCAGAAAATCCTGCGTAAAATGAAGACATTTACAGCCAGCTTTCATGCTGAATTGCTTACACAGTTACCACAGGCAGAGGTCAGAAATGGGTATAATCTGTGGAAATTCATTCCCTGCATGCAGAAAGACTCTTACTACCAGAGAGATGAGAATTTTACTTCCCATCTTTCATCTTTATACCTGTCAAAAAAATGTTACCCTTTATTTATTTATTGCTGAATGATATACTGGATATAAAACAGGTGAAAAACAAACACTCTGGATGGTGCCACTGCTGGAGACATGGTAGTACTGGAAAAAATATTTCTGATACTGCCCTTACCAGCCTTTCTTTCTCTTGTTCAAAGCTCCTTTCACTGCGTTCTGCCTGCAACTCCTCTCTCTGCAAACGCTGTGTCTTTAAGAACTGCAGCCTCTGATTTGCCTTCCTCTTCTCCTCCTCTAGCAAGAAGGATTCCTTCCTGCTCCTCTCTGCCCCAGCAGCCTGGAGCAGTGCCATGTGCTGCAAAGCTCTGTCTTTGTGCTCCAGCTGTTTCTCCAGCCCTTGCAATGTTCTCTGATGCAATCGCTGCCTGTTTCCAAAATGAAATTTCTCAAATTTCTCAGACAGAGCAACAAAAGAAAAAGTGCATTAAGACACAAAGCAGATATCCTGGCAATCTGTACTCAGTTAATGTTCCAGGACTCTTTGTTAAGTTATGAGGGTTAAACCTGTGTCCTAAACAGAGGTGGCAAAGCCCTGATGGGCTGGTGCCTTGTGCCAGCTAACTGAAGTCATCAGTTCACCTGGCTACATCACCTGGTGCAGCCATGTGTTCTGGGCGCTGAAGACCAGGAACAAAGGAAATGGGTTGTGCAGACAGGAGAACTAATCTGGATAATGGGGTGTCTCGGTGTATTGGTGGTGGAGCCACAGGGGCAACAGAAGAGATGGAAGGAGATGGGTCATGGGGGCAAGGACCTGCTAAGCTTGAGTGGAGAGTGGGCCAGGAGCAGGGAGCAACAGGGATTTGGGAGTCAAAAGGACTTTGGGTGTGAGGACGAGGCTGAAAGCAATTTGCCCTTGGAGGCAATGCTAAAGGTGATGGGCCCATGTGTACCCGCCTGCCCATACCTCAAGCATCAATTTTATTCCATAAGTAAACCACCACGAGCAGTCTGCAGAGACTAGCACAAGGAACAAAGTGTGATGTTCAGACACTGAATGACAGCACCAGGAAACAGTGCTGTTATTACCAGCCTTTCGACAGTTACTATGAAAACCAGTTAGCTCCTAGGTATCACCTCTGGTTGTCCCTGCGCAGCTGGCGTCGGATGGCATCTGCCTCTTGCTGCTGCTCCCTCTTCAGCTGCCTCTGTTCCTCTTGCCACCTCTTGTGCCCAATCTTGGCTCTGTTGAAGTCTGTCTCTCCCCGCCTCTCCTGAGATGCATGGTTAAGGATTGATTTCTAAGAGAAGAAAACCAAACGGAACCCTTAATCTCATCAGCATGTTTTTCTAATGCACGCTGTAAACCTACAAAAGCAGAACAGCTTAGTCTGCTAATGTCACTCCTGAGCTCTGGAAGCCACACTGGCTCATGAATACTATAGTGTCACTTCCCATCCATGAAAACGCTGAGTATGATGCTAAAACCTGTACAAAAGATTAGGCTTAACTGACAAAGGGGTGCTTGAAAATCCAATTTTAAGAGTTCTTCATAGATCAGTAGGCTGTGCTAGTCTTGCTTGTTCTGGTCTCGAGCCAGTGGTTAAAACGGCCCGATCTTTCTTTCAGCTTCTGGATCGGATGGAAAATACAGGTTCTGACCACAAATCATATTACAGATTCCTTATTAGATTTTATTAGAAAGAAAAATATCTGCCTCCTTCTGGCCAAACACAACGTCTTCCTGGAGTTCTGTGCAGGTGTACTAACTCTTCACTCCCTGCTGAGATTTCTACCCCTGGTCAATCAGTCTTTGTTTTCTTCAGTAGGTGTTGCATTTCAGTGCTGGGCAGTGTTCCTAATTTGCATTTTGAAATGCACTGTGCTGTGTAAAGAGATGAAGGAGCATCTGCAAGGATTCTTTTCACAGCCATAGTGCAATACGTAGTTCTTTTGTACTCCTTTTAGTGCCCTGTGTGAGGGAAGGAGCAAGGAAACAACAGCAAAACATAGACATGTATTCCAGTTTACATTGCTAGAGCTGTTTGGGGCTAGAACAGAGTTTCCACAAAATATTTTCCTCTCCCAAATGCATTCTCCCTTCTATTACCAGCTGCAATTAGCATGTTCCTGCCATTAGCTGCTCCTCTGCAAACAGCATGTCTCCTTCCAGTTCTTTCCTGAGGACATCTCTAATACCACCAGCTGGAAAACACAACAGGACCTTCAAATAATGTCCCTGCCAGTCTCATGTAGCATTTTGACTGATTTCTCTGAACGTGTTGATCTGTATGGCTTCCTAGGGGCAATAAACACCTTTGTACAGTGCATTGTACTCTTTGCAAGATCTGTACCTTGTGGGTGGTTTGTGTTTAATGACATACAGAGGGACAGATCAAAGAAAGAATCAAAGGTGTTTTATAGGTGGAAGGTGAACCAATGGTGTTTTCCAGCAGGTAAAGGACTGACCTAAGGATTAGGAGACTTGAAGTTCTACCCCAGCCCTGACATGTACTCCCTCCTGTGGGATTCAGCTGACTACCTCCATTTTCTCTTTTTTGCTTTCCGTATGTGTTAAAGAGGAATAGGTTTTTTGCTATCTAGTAGAGCTGGCTGAGAGTTTTATTTAGAAAAGATTAGATCTAAAATAAAGAACTCCATCAAAAAGTCTGAGTAAAAATACCAGAAGTATTGTTCTGCTCAACACCGATTCCCAAGTGGAAATCTTATGTTTCTGTTTATGAATAGCCATTATTCTACATAGGCATAATTTTTGCTGCAGTGAAAACTTTGAGAAAGAGATCAAAGGAGAGTATATTCTCACATGACATAAACAAATCGCTAGATCCTAATAGCTAATTCTAGTCTGGACCAAATACTTACTGTAATGCTTTTGTCTTTTAGAAGATTTGTGGCTCTCCTGGCCTGCACAGTGGAGGTACAGTGTGGTCTCTGTACACGTAGAGCTGACTTGATGGTCAGGCTGTCTTTCTCTAGTGATTGATTCACTCGGTCAAAGAAGCTTTGGCGCCTGAAAGGAACTAAAGCGCTGGTTCCCAGGGAATGGCTCCTTTGGGAATGCTGGATTGGAGCTTCTGCCACTCTGGACTCAAAAAGGCCTTTCAAATAAACTAGGGCAGGGACATAGGAGGTTACAGGCAGCTTATAAAAAGAAAGCAAATTTAAAAAAAGTCTTCTCATGTAAAATACAAAATATATTCAAACAAGACTTCTGTTACATGGTACCAGCATTTTCCTCTGAGGAACGGGGACACCTTCTAGTCTCCACAAAACAGATCCCAGCTTTCAAAAAAACACGTTCACCATTGCAGTCAAGCAAGATCTGATAAAGCAAGATCACTTACAGCTCCTCAGGCTAAGGGGTTGTTTTCATGGTCTTGTGCAGACAGACATGAGCCGCTTCTGCCAGTGCTCTGAGACAATAAAAAATTAGAAATTTCTTGATAGGGCAAAGCCTGAGCTATGCATCCTGCTGAGAGACAGGAGAAATTAGCTTGGGCACAATACTGTGCTACCACAGCTTTCGGGTAACTGAGACCGTGGGCCGAGTTTGCTTGCACCTTTCTGCTAAAGCCAGCGTGGACCTGAGTGGCAGTTGTGGTATGGAATGATGCTGGAACACCAGCTGGGAGGAAGCGTGCACTCCTGTTTGATTTCTCATTCTCCCTCTACCAGCAGTGACACAGAGCAAAGCAGTAACACTTGGAGAAGGCTTCAGGCTTTCAAAGTCCTCACTTCAATGTCTGCAATTGTCACAAAACTAGCTTAAATGAAAACAGCAACGTTTTCATTAAAATCGTGATCCAGCCCCTTTTGGATGGTAAAGAAACAAAAGTTTACTCAGTGACTTATAAAGCAATCATTTCCAGCACAGGTAAGAGAAGGAGTGGGGGAAATCTTTTTGGTATAGACAGTCATAGTTAATGTTAGAGATTAATTTTTTAAGTAAGGAAATTTTATAATAAATAATATTTATAGTGAGCATTATGATAAAGGTTAAGAAAACCCAAAAGCTGCCCCAGCAGTAGCTGTAAAAGCCAAAAAACTGCCAACTTCCATCTGAAAATACCTTCACCTTCACAAGAAGAACTTCTCAAACCCTACTACCATGAATACCTACATATAACAATGCTGCATTATGGCGTTTTCTTTTGAAACATCAGGAACTACAGCAACAGATCTTTAGACACGATGGTGTGCTGCGCTGATACTGTGTGCCAAGTCTCAGGTTTGGATAAAACAGCTACAATTTCCATACCATGTTCGTCTTTAACATTAGCCTCAGTTTCCGCATCCTGCTGTCTGCTGCCTGCTTCTCCCTTGTGGGCTGTCTCCATTAACCAGCTCTCTGTGTTGACAGCAGTTTCAGCCATAGCATGACCCAGCTCTCTCTGAGCACTCTAAAAATAACAAGAAATACAGTCATAACCCAGACCTGATGAGGAAAAGAATAGATTAGTTTCATGAACTATCTTATGTTGCAACCAAAGTTTAAGAAAGAATGAAAAAACCTCTGGGGGAATTCTTTACTAACAAAACATCTTCTAAGTAATTTCTGACCACTTTGTGGGTTTCTCTGCATCTTTAAATGATCCCAGACTGGTAGTACTTCTGCCTGGAAGGTCCCAAACTGGTACGAAAGAGATCAGGCTAGAGGAGCTCTGGCTGAAAGATGTCGCGTTTCTGGCTTGTGCCAGAAATTGGGATTCTAACCCTTGCAGAGCAATGGAGGAAAGCTTGGCAGTAGCTGGTACACATTAGCCTCCTCCTTTCTGATCCTCATCCAGTGCCCTGTTCACAAGCACCAAATCAACTACCAAGAATCACAGAAGTTTCTTTTGCTTTTTGATGCTTTGGGAGAGATACCGCTTCTAAGAGGGTAGAGAAATACCCCAATAGAATTATGCCAGGGACTGCCTTGGTATAATCTTTACAGACACTGTAATCCCTATCCAGTGTAAAGCCCAACACTTTTTTCTGCCTTTACTTCCTTCATGCAGAGGCAGGATGTAGAGGAATTGGGCTATGCGACACTGCTCATATTCTGCGTCCATGGAAGAGGTTCCAGGAGTCTGCTCCAGCTAGTGGCAATGACAGCTTCTAGCTCTCTCCCCGGTCAAAGGATCAGGAAGACAGTGCAAAACAAAGTCTCTCCATTCTCTAGCAGACATACATAAAGGCCAGGCCTAAAACCTCTATTAATTTCTGGTACAAAAGCAGAAAACTTGTAACAAAGCACACATCATACAAATAGCAGACCACACGTTAACAGAAGAACCAGGCGAAGCACTTCTTACCTTCCTAGGTTCTATAACCTCATTGTCCTCTTCCAAACAAGACTGAGCATCTTTTGGAACATCTTCTGTCTTCATCCTCTTATCCGCCTTCTCCTCTTCCTCTCTGGAAACGCTTTCTGAAGATGAAATCCTCACTTCAGACAGCTGCTCTTCTATTTTCTTGCTCAGCTCTTCTTCAGTCAAGCTTGTTCCTGGCATGAAGGCATCTTCCTGCTGCACTCTGCGCTCTGCAGGCTGTGTGGGTTCCCAGGCTGCAAGGCAGCAATGGGGCAGCGAGATACCCCTACAGCAGCACTTAGCACATGGCTGAGTTGAATACAGACCCTTTGGCCAGTAGTCCAGGTCTGCGTGACCCTGTCTGTAATGGCCTGAGGCTCTATAACCCGGTGGCACGATGTACGGGTAATCCAGGCTTGACTTTACCACCATCTGCCTGGCTGCTAAAGGCATCTGCAGTTCTAGGATGATGCGTTCACTTAATGGCAGTGGGACTCGCAGAGCTTGGTCAGAAGACACCTCCTTAGTCTGCCCGTTCCAGAAATTCACAAGCACTCCCCTTCTGCTGTGTGCTGTGCACATTACAA
>NW_010408906.1:1930-4954 GCF_000710305.1 Buceros rhinoceros silvestris | reverse complement strand
GTGCTATAACAAACAAAAAAAAAAAAAAAAAAGGGGGGGGGGGGGGGGAGGAAGGCAAAGACTGTGTTTAGAAGCACTTCAGCCTGTGTGATTTCTCTCTTTGAAAGCAGGAGATAAAACTAACAGCTGTGTTTCAGACAATTTTTTAGCAACTCTCATCATTTTTTCTTTATATGTTTAAAATTTGACCTTCTTTTGAACTTCCTATGAACAGACAACAGATGGTAAAACTTCTCGTTTGTAACAGCGAGCCAGGATTTTACCCTGCAAAAGCTAGAAACTAGACTAACAGATCATCAGGTGAATATTCCTGAGGGCCAGGAACATTTTTCTCCTTGTGTTGGGAGGATATGCCCCTCCCTCCAACTGTTTAGGAAGTTTCCAACTCTCAGGACAAAGCAAAGGCTAATTCTGGGAGCTGCATTAATTCTGGTACTGAAAGAGAACAAGCTGCTTAGCGGCAACAACAACAGAAGAAGATGAAGACAACCCAAGCAGCAGGTGGTGAATTCTCTGTGACCGAGACTGTTCTCTTTAGTGTACAGTGACCAGTGACCGTGGTGAGTCTATCACTGTTAAGAAAGCCAATACCCCGTACCTAAACATGCCTCCTTGTTCTCCGTGACCTTTAGCACAGTGCCTGGGCCAAAACGTCCTGCTCTGGCCTCCCATGGTGCCAAGACCCTGTCTCCTGGAGCAAGAGGCTGTAGCCTGGCATCTTCGTAGTGGAGAATGTCGTAGAGAGGCGTTTCCTGCATGCGAAGCTGTACCTTGCCTTTCTGAGTGCAACTTCTGTCAAACTCAATTAAAAAGCGTTCCCTGGAGCCCTACAACAGTAAAACATGTGGTTTGCAAGACAGACATCTGGGTCCTATTAACGGCCAAACCTAAGTTCTGAGAGGGAAGTGGCAGAAATCCCAGGAAGCAGAACGTGACCGGGGAATGTAGTTTTCCTCCTCTACCAGGTTTTTCACTGGACTTCAAAAGTAATTAAAAAGCTGGGGCTTAAGGGGCTGACAGCCTTTCTCTTCCTTTCATTGTGGACTTAGATTTTAGTAGGAACACATTATCATGCTGAGGCAGAACCTTACCAGGAAAACCTCCCATCAGCAAAACAGTAGCCAAAAAGGAACACCAAAAGAAACCGCTGTGTACGATGCTGTTTGTTACACAGTCATCAAGAGGATAACAAACCAGTAAAATAACTGTCATAAATTCAAATGCTTTAATTTAAGCCTTCAGCAGTGCGTGTGGGGAGCTTCTGTTATCGAAATCTCAGCCTTCTCTGCAGGTCTGTGAGTGCCCTTACACAAATAATGCTGGCAGCTCCTATTCCAGCTAGCATCACTCATGCCTTTAGCTGTCCCCATCTGTGCCACCCCACACTGGAGCATACAGCCATCCTCACCTACAATAGCATCACTGTTTATTTAACTAACCTGCCAGCTGTGAACTGGATTTTTAAAGAAAGCCTATGGGGGGATTTTCTGTCTGGCATCCAGAATCATCTCACAAATCCCAGAAACAAAGAAGGAAGAGAACAAGGAAAGCTCTCAGTTCAGTAAGGAGGAGGTGGTCCCTGGAGGCAGACATCCTGGATTACTATCACTAATGCTGTTTAGCTAATTGACCTTGCTGCTAGACTGGGCAGAAGGAGACAGTGGGGATAAGGGACCTGTTCTGTTGGACTATCTCTGAACTTATTACCGTTACTAAACCAGATTGATTTCCAAGCTGCTTCTGCTTGCAGCAGAAGTAAACAGTAAACGGTAAACAGCCAGTCATCATCATCAGGGAACAAATGAAAATAGGATGTGGGGGGGAACAGAAGCGTATCAGAGGAGAGCCACCCCACAGCACCGGCGGGGCAGGGCGAGAACAGGAAAACCCACACACATCCCAGGGAGAGCCTTTTACAAGCACAGTTCCCAATAACTATCATCTACCTTCACCTCTTGGGCAATGTGGCCCAGGTAGTAGTAGCCATCAGCTTCTCTCCTTGCCAACACACGAGCCCCCCTCATGAAACCGGAAGCCTCTGGGGATGAACCAATTAAATTCCTTTTTGCTGAGGATATCAAGGGCATACAAAGGGAATCTGTGTTCCATGCACAAACAGGAAAGCTGTGGAAAACAAAAATACAAGTAATGAAGACCTTGGCAACAGAACTTCTAAAACTTGCTGCAATGAAAAGAAACTAAACTCACGTGGGACGCCCACCGCACCCCGCAATAACTACTTTGTTTCCTAGCATTTTTCTCCTCTGCACTTCCGGTGACCCATCTACAGATTCTGAACTTACTGTGTTACTGGACATCTTGGCATCACAGAGCCACAGGCATCTTTATTAGCTGTGTGACAACACTGGACGTGTGAAACGAACACGGGGCTTACCTGGAGGTGGGAAGGAGGAGATGGAAGCAGAAGATGAGCGTGACTTTTTAACAGTTATATCCTCAAACAGGAATATTATTTATAAACCTGGAATTTACTTTCCAGTATATCACTTCTCTCTTTCTTTTAATTCTCCCATTATATCTTGTGGTGCTCTGCTGTTTATCTGTAAGCTCATCACAAATGGTTTTGATTTTAAGAAATCAAGCTTGGAAAGAACAAAAAAAATTTCTATGAACTATATGATAAAAAACGCCTTGTGTTTCACCTGCTTTTTATTCAGCTGCTAGAAACATAGCAGGGGTATCACTGTTCATTCAGTCACGACTAGATGTGTTCTTCAAAGGACATGGTGTCATTTCAAGTATCACAAAGCTATAGCAGATATCCATTTTGGCCCATCTCAGATCCTATCATCACTGTATTGTACTGCAAAGGAAGCTCTAAGCGTGTGATTCTTAAATTGAAACAGTTTTCCTTTCTTACTAATTTTTACGTCTTTCAGTTAATTGATCTTAGCAAAGAGCTTTGAACCTGGAAAAGACACCAGTTTCTCAGGACAAGGCACAGCTTGGGGACAGGCGGCAGAACAGAGGCAGGCTGGGGGTTCTGGGGGGGCCTCTCCCATC
>NW_010408906.1:391-1886 GCF_000710305.1 Buceros rhinoceros silvestris | reverse complement strand
AGTCGGAAGAAGAGGGGCAGGCGGGGTGTTCTGGACCTGCCTCTCCCATCGTCAAGAGCAGCGCAGGCACATCAGCCCTGCTTGCCCCAGTCTGTCTGCTCCTCACTCTCAAACAGGAGCTCACAGGCAGCCAGTGGCCGCGTGTGCATTGCTGCTTCTTGGACCCCGCTTCTTACGCAGCCATCCAAGCTACCTGAGCAACAGGAGCTTACAGTCAAGGAAGAAAGAAGAAGGTGGGGACTGAGTCTAGGAAGACAAAGTTGCCTTTGCAGGTCAAAGCCAGCAGTGGAGCCATCTGGCCTGTGCAGGATGGAAAATGTAAAACAATGACAATTTTGAGAACAACGACACAGCGAACAAAATGCCAGGGACTATGAGAAGGGAGAAAGACAAAACGCGGGGCAGTTGGGAGGCGGAGTGGACAACAAAAGCATGAACCTTATATTAAAGTGCTCAGCTTTTATGGAAAAAGATAAACTCATGTTGCGCTAATTGTGTGTTAAGTAAAAACAGCAGTTGAATAATTTGCTGCTATTCCCTGTAAATACATTAGAACAGTTACGAGACTCAGCAGAGCAGGGAACTTAAAATCCCTTAGCTACAAGGCTGTCCACAGGGTAGATATGCAAAACTTCTGCTGTTTCAGCTCAGGACATCAGTTGTTTCCAATGTCAACAGATTCAGAACATATTTATTTAAAATACAGAATGTGACCACCCCCACCGAAGAGTCCAACACCACTGAGGTCTGTGGATCAGGATACACCGGCTGCAGGCAAAGCTGTGCAGTCACCCAGCAAAGAAAAACATCAAAGCAAAGCATTTGTCCTTTCCTTCAGGATCTGCAGCTTCACCCGACAGAGACACCTCTTCTCAAGTGTTGAAGTTCAATGAAGGTACTTTACAGGGCGAGTCTTTCTCCACAGAAGTAAATGGAGCTGAACCAAGATATACCCGAATTTGCCCCCAGGTGTTGGCGATGATTGCCTTTTTCTCAAGGGCTGTGTGACACGCTCTTTCCTTACAAGCAGAGATTTAAGGTACAAGTAGTTTACAGTTAGAAGGAAGGACATGCCAGCTTGGGATGTCAGTTACAGCCTGTCACAGAGATGCCAAAAATACTTTTAAATCTTTGTCCACAGACTGCTTTGTTCATAAGCCACCAGGCAAAAAAGTGTCACCCTTCCAGAGGGTCACAGAAACTCTTCCCCAGTTCTACTCTGCGGAATGCCACCCAATTAAGATTCTGGAGGAGCTAATTAGTATGCACTAAGCCTGTTTTAGCGTTATACCTTCTCAGAGGCAGCAGCGGGAAATCCGATGGCTTGAAAGGACCCCCCTGACTGTCTGGCTACTTTCTCCATTATTTTTTAATTGCTTCTTTCACGATCCTCTGGATCTCGCAGAAGGCATACAGCGTGTGCTGGATGCAGCCTGTTCTCCGGGAGAAGCTGGCAGATTTCCTCTGGCTCTCGCTCCAGGAGCACGACAGCCAA
>NW_010408906.1:0-313 GCF_000710305.1 Buceros rhinoceros silvestris | reverse complement strand
CGAGGGCCACACCAGCCAAGAGGCTGGGCTGGCAGGCTGGGCCCGCCAACGCCACAGCAGGCGTGCCGGCCCCAAACCGCAGCGACCCAACCCAGGCTGCTGCCTCAGTGACACTACTGAGCGAACACCTGGCTAGGCAGTTGTGCCATTTTAACACCTATTTAAAAACAAAGGGAAGAAGTCATGAAATCCCACTCGCAAGCACAGGTCTCGGCTGACGCGGGACAGGCGTGAGATTCCTTACTGCGCATCTCTCTGCTTAGGCCAACTACAGCTCGACCCTGCACTCCGCTGCAGCAGCCGGCCAGTCTGT
>NW_010408905.1:0-2023 GCF_000710305.1 Buceros rhinoceros silvestris | reverse complement strand
GGAGGGGTGGGGAGGAACATGAAGAAAGGGAAATTCTCAGAGACAGAGGTACCATTTTGGTTAAATGGACCAAATACCAGGAGGACATCACCACTTCACGGAACAAATAGATGCTATTAAGTCAAATTTTTCACCTGTTCCAGACAACAGATTATGACGTTTGGGGGGGGGGTTAAGACCAATTTTATTTTCCCAAACTGTTTCCACTTCTTTAGGTGATAAATTCCCATTACAGTTTCTTGGGCTTATTGATGGTATCTCAGGATGTCTCTGGTTTCTCGGTAGCCCAGCTGTACTTCAAAGCATCCATTTTCAGTTCTTAGGGATGTTTCTAGTTTGGAGGCTTTGTTCTTGGGGTCACAGCTCCCAGGCTGGCAGGAAATTTCTCTCTCAGTATTTTTCAGTAGACATTTTTTTTTTCTGTTCACTGATTTTCCCTTTCTAACCAGGCCACCTTCAAGGCTGCTCAGATCACAGCCTTTGTAGAGGAAGATCCAGTCTGCTTATGCTACATGCTTCCCCCTCTCAGCGGGAACTTCAGTCCCTCCCGAAAAGAATGCCGTTTTCATAAAGTAAATGTCTACCCCCCACCCCCCCCAACTCAGTGTGAGCACCTTTATTTCTGCCTAAGAAAAGGGAGACTCTATGCAGAAAAAAAATATTTAAATTCTAGTTCTAATTTAGGCAGAATTTAGGCTGGATAGTTCTACATATGTATGCACTATGCTCTGAAGCTGAAAGAGATCAAGAAGGCAGATGTTATAAATTAACGTTCATCCTTTTAATTAGAAAAATAAGTAGTACTATGTTGGTGGAAAATGCAGGAAAATTGGAGGAAAAAAGGAGAGGAACTGTAGAGGATAATAGCTGAAACTATTGTTATCCCCAGAACAACATGCCAAGAGTGGCAAAAAATCCCTGTTTTGGCCTCAGTAAAAATAGGCTGCTTTCAGACTGGTCTGAGAAATTCTAGCATTCTTGTGATTTTGACTATTAGTCTTGAACATATTTTTCTTCAAAATGTATCTCACATGCATATAAATCAAAGGCTCTGTTTTTCCTTAGATGTTCATGTAATGAAAGAAAGATCTTCGCAAAATGTAAGACTAGGAAAAAACAGTGCGTAATAAAGTTTTCGAGGTAAATTTTATTTTATCCTGGTAAGCGTTATGCTCCTGCCATGAGCTACCTTGAAGCTTTGTCTTCATAATGTCATACAAAGGAAATCTAATCTGATATTTATGAATTGTCCACAGCGAATCTAAAATTGCCTCCCTGTTCCTAGTAAATCAGGTACCTGAACTAAACCCTGACGAAAGGCTAAGGTGAATCAGAGTTTCCCTTATACTATAGGAAACTGAGCTCTTTTAGGAATTGATTGCAAATTGTCTGCCTTTTTCGGAGATTGCCTCTTCTTACGGGTGGAAAAACAAAAAAAGAAAGGATTTGCAGGAACTGCAAGAAGTCAAAACCAGGGACTTGTGGGATTGCAGCATATCGATTTATACCGCTTACAGATTGTGTGCCCAGATAATTTAAAAGCACATGGTATGAAGAGGTCAGATCAGCCTCATGCCAACATTTTTTGCAGCATCAGGCAAGACTGTCACTTAAGACCTAGCCAAAAGATTTACAATGTAAATGGTTAGTGCATATGGGCAAGAGATTGCCTAAAGTCCCCAGCTGCCAGTGGAGACAAAGCCTTAATTAGCCAATAATGCTGGAAATTTGTGCTAGTATGGAAGTTTTCTTTATTCAGTAATCAGTTCTTCAAATAGTACTGAACTGAAATCAACCACCAGTTTGACAATTAACCGAGGAAGTGGCTTCAGCTCAGTATTTATTAACTAAAAAGTCAATCAGCTGAAGGTAAAAGTTTATCATGATATCTCATGAGACATTTGGTAGACAAACAAAATGAGAACAAGTTTCTTTTAAAAGATCAGATATCTCCCTTTGGGGATCTAATACCTTAGGGTGGAACCTGATCATGTGCCTAGTTTTTAGAGATTCAGAGAAATAC
>NW_010408904.1:22654-33356 GCF_000710305.1 Buceros rhinoceros silvestris | reverse complement strand
GTGCTAAATATCACAATAAGTTACCACACTAGTTAGGAAAATGAAAGGAAGGGAGAGGAAAGGGTCCTCTTGTGGTAGCAGCAAACTGTGCTGTCAACTGAAACTATGGCATATAACTCCACTGGCTGTTGGTGTAAGGTAGGGATGTGATTATTCTAGAGTCTCTTTCATTATCTCAGGTAAGCAAGGCGGCCCTTAGGGGTCAGGTGTGCCTTTGGATATTGAGCTTACGACTGTAACATAAAATCTGTTGGGTGTTCTCAGGGTTATACAATGTGCTCTTTGTGAGACAATGTTATAAAGAAACTTCTCTGGGTGGCTAGGGAGATAGAATTATTTAAAAAGAGAACCGTGTATACAAAATACAAGAACTAAGCCAAAAGAAAGAAAAAGCAAAAAGAAAGAATTCAGAATAGTAAAAACCACCAAGAACACTAAATGAAATATGCAAAAAACAACCCCAGAACAATAACATTAAAAAATAACAGGTAGGAAAGCATAATAAAAATTCACTATCATTTTTTTCTTAAACGGTGCCATAAACTGAAACGTAAATGCCTTTTTTTTTTTTTACAATCACGTACTGAGGGAAAAAGCTGGAGAAGAGCAAAGTTATAACTACCAGCCTGTCTTTCAATAATCACAGTATCATTACTCTAGTGCTTTCCCTAACCTTAAAATTTTTATTATTCATCTCGTTATTAAATTTCATTATTATACAGAAATAATAATAAAAGCTTTCTGTAATGCAAAATACACAACTGTTTTCTAAAAGAATAATGACCTTTGATAGTATTACCAGCCTGCCTATATATAGTGTGGTTGTTTAAGCAGTCAAATATACCATTAAAAAAACCCAGCCATAGTCAATAAAAAGGCACTTCTACCAACTTCATCAATAAGAGCTGATTACCACCTGGAACCCGAGCCTTGTGATTCAGCAGCGTGAATCTTCTGCACAGCAATTTCTGCACTAATAGGAACCAGTCTGGCAATGAACGATAGTTCACAACACAGAACCGATATTGCCATAAGCTTTATTGTATGATTACTGCTTTCACCTAGAATTAGTTCCCCTTTTTTAACACTATGGTCTCAAAACAATTAACATACATTTCAAAATAAAGATGAAAAAGTTTCACATCTCCCTCCAAGAAAGAGCCTCTAGGATTCTCATTATCATCACTGAAACTGAAATGCATGAGGTCAGTTTAAGGTTTTTTCTACAGCTAAATGAGATGCAAACACCTATGAATAAATGGTAAAAGGCTCAAAACCATTTCCTTAATCATGACAGAACTGTTCATATCATTGTAGTTCATATGTTGGCGAAGATATTTAATTATCCTTTAAAAATACCACTTAATGCCCAAGACCAGAAGACTGAATTCCTGAGTCCAGGTGCACATTCTAACCATTTCCCACCTCTGACATGCATCAAGACCTGGAAGGATAAATGGTTTGCTTTCCCCCCTTCCCCATTCCCATGCCAGATGAATTAAAGTCATAATGCCAGAGCTGGATTAGTAGGTGACTGGCAGAAAAGCTATACTTCAGTAGGTAAATCTGAACACCATCTCTGAGCCTCAGTTTTTCTTCTGGGAAATAGATCAATGAGATTCCCCCATCCTGCAAAGACTTTGTAAAAATGCTTACTTGTGAATCTGGTATATACTCTAGCAAAGTAATGCCACAGAAAAGATGAGAGATGTCAAAGAAACCTGTCTTCAAAACAGAACTTCAATAGTATGTGTTAAATAAAACATGAAAATTCATACTTAACAACAAGGACTACACCTACTGTTGAGTAGCGGCTCATTAAGAAAGCACTCTGTGATGAGGAGACAGGGTTCCAAGGGGAAAAGAAATGGCATGTAAACATATGCTCAAGAACCGTACTGTGAGACACAAGCATAGGAAGATTGATTTTTCCTATCTTTGAGTACATGACTTCATTGGTTTACAATGTTCACTTCTGCCTTGCATGTTCGTATGAATTCACTAACTCTATCAGTTATGGGTAATCCACTGCAAAACTACCCGAAGGAACAAGGAAGAGGTATGGGTGGGAAGGTTTAAACACCCAGACTAAATATCCTTAACTTCTTCCATTTCTCTGCTCCTTTGTTGCACATTTAGGCTTCTTTCATAGAGATGTAACTTCCACCAGCAACATCCTTCAGCTACTAGCTCAGTTGCATCCTTTATTAAAACCATGATTTCAAGCTCTACAGACACCTAGACGGATACTGCTTTCAGGGTCCAAGTGTTGAAGAAAAAGGATGGCAAAATAATATTCATAAGTCAGTGCCGACGGTTTCATGTTCACAACAGGGACACTTTTGCCAAATACAGCAAATTCTGCCATCCTGATCTCTTGTTCAGAGTGACAGACTTACTAAATTTCTGCAGAGTTTCTCTGGGACGAGGCAAATATAATTCCTCCTAACAGGTTCACAGCATCTGTGCTAAAAAGGTTGCTATGCAGAAGCACTCCACCACCAAAATCTTTAGTAGCTTCCTTTAAACTGCTTTCCCAGTCTGTATTTTGGAGATTATCCACAAATTGGATAAAGTTAGCGCCATTCAATTTTCTTGTTGCAACCAACCTTCATCCAAACATACACAGAAATCACTGTATTCCTGCAGGTCAATTTTGGCTCAGATTTTTACCGTGTTCTTAATCCCACTGATAATGACTTTACTCATACACCTTAAGGCAGGAGCAAAACCCAACCATACCACTTATACGTGAAATTACACTTTAGGGGTAAAGGTTAGACAAAAGGTTCGTACTACATTTCGTTACAGAACTTCCCATCCTCATTGCTTGGAGAGTCATTGGGATTCTCTTATCCCTAGCTTATCTAATCTAAACCAAGCTTTGCGCTTTCTCCTATTAATGGAAATTAGCTTGCCTGAAAAGTAATAATAACTATTTCACTGATTAGAGCATTTCAATCACAATCTTAAATGTCATTTCACTGTTTTTGTACTAGATCAAATTTTCAGAGGTTCACAACTAATAGAAAGCCTTTAAAATTCTGAAAGTTGTATAATTACGTTTTTGTGAAGTAAAATGCACAATGCACTAACACATCATGTGGTAACAATTTAACTCCTGCAGTATCAGATGCAAATGAAATCTCTTCAGGAACTGGCAGCAAATTTTGAATGAAACAGCACTACTACCACAAGCTGCAAAACACTGAAGTTTCCCATCATGGAGTGAGCATTACTAAGACATTATTTAAACATGACCGATAAAAAAAATGCTATGGGAATGGCTGCTTAAGATGTGCTTCATAATCTTGTAAATAATGTTCTAAGAAGGAGCTTTGCTGTGTACAAAGACATAATAGAGAAAAAGGAAACTGTACTTAAGGAGGATTAGGTAGCTCAGGAGGCGTATCGTAGTGGAAATGGGAGTCTTTCATCACTTAGCCACCTCTTAAATTCAGTTCCGTTCAGTAGCGACTGAAAGTCATTGCTGCTTACTGACATACGAAATGAGTTTGGGTTTTAGCCCAGATCATAACTGGAAAGCATCCACATCGTAAAAGGCAGAACCAGAAATGTCTTTAATCTGCACCCTTATTGACAGTTTTCCCAGATTTGACCTAAACAGTGAATGTGCGTGTGCTTCAAGAGCTTAACTACTGCCTTAAGTGAAGAGACAGTATCTTAATGTCAGGGTAAGAGCAGGGTGGCAGAACAGGGCAGGAAATGCTAGTCACAGAGTACCTGTCTTGGCTGAATACCTCCCTCCTCAGAGATGTTGGCTGCACATCTTTCGTGACAGCTTAAACCAGCTTAAAAATAAACCCTCTAGACTTGAGACTTATACCAGTATAAATTCAGGAAAGCAAGGTCAAGGAATGCACCATTAGCACGAAGCATCACTCCCCAGATTTTTAGTTCCACCTTTAAGTTTTCAGGCTCAGCTAAATTTATGTCACATTCATAATACCTGGATAAACCAATTGGAGGCTGCTTATCCACCACTTCTGATAATATGGCATCATTCAGTTTTGTTTATTTTTTAAATCAACTTTGCACTGTTACAGTTGACTACATCAGGTGAAAAACTAGGCTTATCTGTCCACACAGGATTTTTTTCTTAAAAAAAAAAAAACCAAAAAGATAGCTCTTTTTTTTTTTCTTAAAGCAATAGGGTTTTTTTTCCTTTCAAATTATCAATGATTATTTTGATTTTTAGAATAATTCAGAATTCTCAGAAGATTTTGGTATATTTTTTGATTGATACCAATAATTTAGGATTGGAAATAGAGGTTGAAAGCATTCAAACACTGTAAAGTGAAATAAGGATGCAAGAATTCATAATAACAGCCACTGACAATTATATGTAAAAGAGGAGACATAGATTTCAGATGAAACTCACCAAGACTATACCAGAAGGGGAATAGTTACTGCTCAATATAGGAAAGAACATTAAAAAACCCCTCAAACCATCAAGGAATACAATTTCAGGGCAGAATAACTTGAAATAAATATTAAAACTGTATTTTAATTACTTTGTAATTAAAAATAATGTCAAGTTTAAAAGCTCACAGGCTTATAAGTTTAAAATGAGAAAGAAAATGCTTTTACCAAGAAATTGATCACATGCTATTATGACGAGGTATAAAAACCGAAAAATTGGGGAACGCAACATGCTTCAGAACCTCTAGAATTCACTGGCTGTGACATTTAGACCCTTCTTTTTGTTTTGTGAATGCTTTAGGCTATGATACTTTCATCACAGCAAGAATTTTACTAAGTCTTATGGACATAGTTCAGAATTCTGTCTCCTAAATATTTTACAATTTTTCAAAAGTGGCTTTCGTTTTGTTTCTGAAAACATTAATTCCATCTACTACTAAAGCAGTGGTCACCTATTACTAAAACAGAGAAAAATGCCACAGAGGTCAATAAAAAATGGTTTATATTAAACTGAATGGTTTCCACTCAGACCCTTGATTCACATCACTCCAGAGCTGAATAGAAGTTAAACATAGAGAATGTGATCAAACCACATACATTGCAAGTCTTCTATTTAAACATGTACATATTCATCAGATAAAGGGCATCTAAGCATTTAGTATTTATCATCTCACATTTAGGCACTGTAGGAATTAATAATCCTGAACATATGTATTGATACAATGTCTTTTACAACACTGGCAAATCTAATTATGGAAAAAAAGTAAATTAGATGTTTCCACAAAGATCTTAGTTGACTTTTGGCAGAGCTTTTGACCTTCCCTCCCTCTCTGAAAGCACTGTGTAAAGATACATGTTTATAGACCATTTGTTATCATGATAACAGCCGAATCACAAAAAACTGTGTGAAAAGGGGGTCTGATTTTCAGCTAGTCCTATGAGATTGTACCCTAGCTGGTCTTTCTCAGTGAAGTATATTTTAATTCTGCCTTGCTGTATTTCATGACAGGCCACATATCAACCCAGAGAGTTGTGTAGCAGAGTATCACAAATGCTTTGACAAGTCATAACCATTCTTCAGGTAAGGTGCAATTTATTCTGATATCCAAGGTTTTAATTACATAAACACTTTCAGTTAAAGTTAGGCACTGTATTCCCTTGTAAGGAAAACCTGTTTAAGATATCACTAGCATCCTCAAAATCTGTCATCTCTGTAGTAACACAGAATCACAGAATTGTTTGGGTTGGAAAGGACCTTCAAAGACCAACTAGTCCAACCCCCCTGGCCCCCCTCCACCCCACCTCACCATGGGAAAGGAAAACTGCCACTAGACCAGGTTGCTCAAAAACCCATCAGCATGGCCTTGAACACTGCCAGTGATGGGGCATTCACAACTTCTCTGAGAACCTGCTCCAGTCTCTCACCATCCTCATCATAAAATTTCCTCCTAATATCCAGTCTAAACCTCCTCTCTTGCTGGGTAAAACTGTTGCCCCTTGTCCTGACAATACAGGTCCTGGTAACAAACCTCTCTCTGTCTTTCTTAAAGCCCCCTTTATACGTTGAAAGGCAGCAATAAGGTCTCCCCTGAACCTTCTCTTCTCCAGGCTGAACAAATCTAGCTCTCTCAGCCTTTTCTCAGAGGATAGTCTAAACCTCCTCTCTTGCTGGGTAAAACTGTTGCCCCTTGTCCTGACAATACAGGTCCTGGTAACAAACCTCTCTCTGTCTTTCTTAAAGCCCCCTTTATACGTTGAAAGGCAGCAATAAGGTCTCCCCTGAACCTTCTCTTCTCCAGGCTGAACAAATCTAGCTCTCTCAGCCTTTTCTCAGAGGATAGGTGTTGCACCCTCCTCTGGACCTGTTCAAACAGGTCCATGCCTTTCTTGTGCTAGGATCTGCAGAGCTGGATGCTGTACCCAGGTGGAGTCTCACTAGAGAGGAGGAGGAGAGTATCATGAGAGTATCTTGCTTCTGTTTGCTTCAGAGAAGAGTTCCTTGGTTATTCTTGACTGACTTTTAAAGGTTATGTCTGATTTTGTTCCAAAATATGAATTGACTATAGTGAATAGCTCTTTCTGTTTCCTTCAGCATCACACAGGATCACAGAATGGTTGAGACTGAAAGGGACTTCTGGAGGCCACCTTGTCCAACCACCTCCAGCAGGGCCACATGGAGCCCAGGACCATTTCCAGATGGCTTCTGAGTATCTCCAAGAAGGGAGACTCCACCATGTCTCTGGGCAACCTGTGCCAGTTCTTGGTCACCCTCAGAGTAAAAATGTTTTTCCTGATGTTCAGAGGGAACCTTCTGTGTTTCAGTTGGTGCCCATTGCTTCTTGTCTCTGGGTACTAATAAGAAGAGCCCGGACCCATCCTCTTTGCATCTTCCCTTCAGGTATTTATATACATTACTAATATCCTTCCCCAGCTTTCTCTTCTCCAGGCTGAACAGAGCTCTAGTCCCAGCTCTCTCAGCCTTTTCTCATAGAAGAGATGCTCGAGCGTCTTTGCTGGACACTGTTCAGTAGCTCTATATCCCTCTAGTATGGGGTTGATACAGAGCTACTTTCTTCATATACAACTCCGTCAAACCTTTCAAGATATTTCAAAGACAAGTTACATGTAAGACGCACTGGGATTTATTTCCACTCCTTTACTTCTCATTAAATAACATCAGATAATGGCAATATTTTCTTGGCATAGCTTGATCCTAGGACAGGTCAAAAGATCACGGCAGAGAGGCAGTTAAGTTTTTTTTCAGCTTGCAGAGTATTCACAGAATGAAGACATTCAGACAAGGCTCCTATTCTACAAGTACCTAGCTTGTGCCAAACTACAATTTCACAGACTTTTTAACACTTAAACCATTCAGTGTGATTGTTCCACAAAGCACTAAGAACTGATACGTAGTTTTGCTACTATTAACAGAACAATAAACTGCCATTTGCAAAAGTGGTGTTGAATTAGTGAGTCTTCACACAGGTTGCATGCAAGTCTACAGGGGGCTCCAAAACTCTTTGCAGTGATCTGTTTCGGATTAGACTAGTGTAACGCAATTTACATCAAAAAAAATTTCTGGACGTATCCACTTCTCTTCCTGTACTCAATCAAGAATGAAGCAATGAAGGAAGGAAAGAGGGGAGGAAGGAAGAAAAGCATAATACTGCACTCATTCATTAATTCATCATTCCTTTTTGCATTTTGAGACTGTAAGATTATTTCATCTGCTCTCATATGAATTATAATTAATAGTATTAATAAGGTGCTTAGCCTACATTGAAAGAAAATTAATGTTATTAGCCAGAGAGTAACTCTCTAAGGCATGTCACATGCAGTGACATTGTAACTGTGAATGCTTTGTAAATTTAATTCTGTTATGCACACATCAGTATGCAAAAGCAGTAGATGTACATGATCCCAAAGCTTATCCAGAGACTTCGTATTTTGTATTTTCGACATGAACTGTAATCATACTCTACATTTTTAGTTTAACAAATCACAAACATAAAATATTCAAAGGAGTATTTTATTCATGTGACTTACAGGTTTTTCTTCTCCTAGCATGGAAACTGCCTTATAATTGAATTATTGTCCAATTAGGTAATTGATTCTCAATAAAGACATGAAAGTGGAATTATCTTTTATTTAGACTTCTCACTCTGAGTGGACTTCTGTCTTACTAGAAAGGCTGTTGCTTTTTCTCTTGCAAATGGCAGCTAAAGTCTTCATTCTGATTCCAGTTGATCTCTCAAAACAGGAACAATATTTCATTTGCATTTCATGGTCCAATCTCGGTATAACTTCTTCATCTCTGGTACCTCACAGCCCTAATTTCTACTTGTAACTTTTTGTCTATTTTTTTTTTTCAGTCATCCACAAGGGATTTCCACATATTCCAGTAAGCAGTAACACATTATAAGTCTATTTCAAAATGGAGGAAAAGTTGGTGTTTCTTTTCCTACCAGATGACAAACATATTTGATGTTGTACAACAATGCAGTCTTCCATAAGTTCATTTTTTGTTCCTATGTTTGTGCTCTCTTTAATTAGAAGGTGGATTTTTTAGCATATTGTTGTATTTGGGCTATTTTATTGCTTTTGCAAGTTACATTCTTCTAGGCATAAATACTATTTTCTGTTTACTGAATGATAAAACCTCCCTTTGTGGAAAGCTTATATTTTTTATTTTTCAGCTTTTCCACACAATTTTGTTTGACTTTTCTACTGTAACATCTTCAGAGGTATTCCAAGAAAATACTGGTTACTGACATCAGCAGTACAGTGAATAAATCTACTTTGTCTGACACAGTTGATGCATTAAGACTGAAATTTTCAGTGGAGGTTAAGGAAAATAAGTACTCCCTTCAACCGAAAAAAATAAACAAAACAAAGAAAGAAAGGAAAAAAGCTGTATTATTCCTCCAGAGTCCCTTGGAAATGACAGCTATAACTCTTTTTCATGTTTTTAATAATGGACAAGAAAGTAGCAGAGGAACTAAACAGTTTCTACCTCCTGATGCAAATACGCCATCTGTCAACAGAGTCTTACAAGACAAGCAAAACCAAGAAACCAGACCCACAGCTGGTTTCAAAAAAGATTTGTCAAACAAAATTTGACCTTTGTAGACTAGTAAATGACAGACAAGGATCCATTTCCTGATTAAGCTAGCTCCACTGCCCTTGATACTCCGGTAATGAACTCTGATATGATAAAAACTCATGAGCAAACTCATGTATCTCCTCTGAGTTGGTTTGAAATTCCTACGTTATCACCACTAAATTTGTATCCCTGATTTATATTAAGCTTTTTTAATAATATGCTTCCATCCTACAGTTAGAGTTGTTTGACACATCTCCTATTAGCCTGTGGTCATTCTGGAAGGGAGCAGTTGTTTTCAATCTGTTACCACCTGTGCATCATTAAATAGCCTGAAATAGCAGCATGTCAGCTGCCTTGGTTTCCAATCTCCTATTTAAACTCCAGAGCCACTCTCCTGAAGGAGGTAGCAACTTCTAATGGCAGCAGTACATGACCAATTAGGCCAGAATAAGCTGTATATAATGGAAAAGAAAAAGAAATACTTAAATAAAGCACAGATAATAAGACCAGCTAATGCTCAGTAGCTACTACAACATGGATGCAAACAGAAGTGGCAACACATGCATTATTTTATCTACCAAATGCTGATGGTCACTGACAGATGATAAAGACTCAAGGTATAATACAAGTGGAATGAAAACCACTCTCTCTTCACAAAACCTGATTTACAAAAAAGGGCCTTTGCCTGTTATATGCCACGTAGAAAACCTTTCCTAACTGTATCACAGTTTCCCACAAGGGTTTTCCGTTTTTTGCAAATACTGCACTAAGTCCATTATGAATCACTAAAGGTGTTGTGTTGCCTTTTGGCCTGTAGCTTCTACAACTAGACTTCTTGATGCAAAATATGCAAAGAAATATACGTGATATTTAACTGTACATGCTTTAAAAATGTTCAAATGTTTAAAAATCTGTAGGCACCAAACTTGAATATCTGTTTACAGCAAGTTAATAAGCAAGCAACATTTTCTTGAAGAAAGCCAATTTGCACTAAGTTTTATGGAGAACAGAATTGACTTGGGGTATATGGGAAGGAGGAATACAAGCTCATTTTTAGCACCTAATACTACTATTCTCCAATATGATTATCTTCAAATATGAACTGTTAGTTGTTTTCACTGGTGTCTGGAATTAGAGAGTCAGTCCTATGCATCTAGAGACACAGGAAGCCTGTTGAAAGATGTAATGATCAACTGCTCTCTGGACTCAGAGAGAATGAAAGGCTCTGAAGGGCAAATTGTTTGTTTTATGCTACTTCTTCGCGAACAGAAGTGGACCTCACCTGAGTTATTTCACTAATTCAGAGAACCCATTAAAGTGCATATTGTAGTCACTTTATTTGAAACTGTTTTGATATCATGTGGTCACTTTTTGAATTAGTATAGTGTTTTATGAAGACAACCTGCAGAGGCCAGGTGGCATCCAGAAGCTCATGGTATTGCACTCAGCTAGTCTACTTCAAATGTCCACAGTTATAGTGTCCATATCTCTAAGTCCATACTGTACAGACTACCTTCATAGAGAAGACGACGACAACAGGCATTTATAGGACATAATAAAATTGTTCATAAAGAAGATATTAGAAGAGGTCAGATTATTGTGCCTTTCAAATGTTTCTTTCCTTAAGTATAATTGGCAAGGTATGCCAGTAATCCC
>NW_010408904.1:3879-22597 GCF_000710305.1 Buceros rhinoceros silvestris | reverse complement strand
CCCTAAGTATAAATGGACAAGTATGCCAGATATACCGTAGACATCCAAAGTACAGAAGTCTGCATTTGATAGACATGAATCTAAGTGCTCCATGAATTCCGTCTATTGCTGTTACATACCTACACTCCAGTCCATTTCCTCCACTGCATCCCCATATACACCATGCTTGCTCTTTCCTCTGAAATTTTTTGAAGCATATAGAGCAGTATGGACATGAAGATAAGACAGGAGAAGAAGAAATGGTGCATCAGTGTTCCTGGGAAAAAACAAAACAAAACAAAACCCCAAATCCTTAGCATATTTTATAACAAAATTTCTACACAGAAATCTTTCTACAGAGCTAAAAACCAAACCAAATCAAATAAAAAATACTGAGCACAAAAACAAAGGAGAAAAAAGAATACTATAACTGATTACAGTTATAACTGATTGCAGTCATGAACACACACTCACACACAGTAAAAATGCCATTAACTGAATTGAAAGCAAACATAAATGACAAAATCTAACTAAATATTGTTTGATATATATATCGAAAGAAGACTTGTTTGAAGCCAGGACCCTAGCAGTTTCTGCCTATAAGCCCCTCTCTTTTTTTTGCAAGTACATATTTAAAAGCCTGAATAGAATTGCTGTTCAAAACCATACCTACAACGCTACATATATATGTGAAACACAATTACCTTCCTCACAAAGTCATATTGAAGCTAACCAGCTAGACTATTATGAGGACCAAGATCACAAATGCCATAATATCATCAACTATGTTAAATCCAGTATACTAGTACTTTTACTCCTTCTTTATTGTGGACTAAGGTATATGACTAAATATCTTCTCATTTAATGCACTGTGTGTGTATGCATGTAATCAGTCCATAACACTACAAATATGTTGTACCAAAGATTAAGTAATCTCAATGTACATATTAATATAAAGTTTTTTCCTCTCACAGTAGTGATCAGCCTCCACTGTCTTCAGTCCATTTCCTCAACTGACACAAAAGAAAGAGTGCAATATATACTCTGTAAATTTTGCAGTTCATATGATCTGTCGGCATGATATTTATGATCAGTTCCAGCAGGCTGTGAAAACACAGCTCAAGTAAGAACTTTCCTTTATGCATTATTTATAGAACTTAGTACTAGCCAAATTTACTGCTATACGCCATAACAGCATTTGTAGTACATTATGCATATTGTAAATATCAGTTGAATCACAAAAGCATTACCCAGAAAACTTGTCTGGATCTCAATTTAAAGCACTTAATTACAGAGTACTTTTGGGTTTATTTACTGTATTTCTGCCATCCAGAGGGACCTTGACAGGCTTGAGAGGTGGGCACATGCAAACCTCATGAAGTATAACATGTCCAAGTGCAAGGTCCTGCACATAGGATGAGTCAATCCCAAGCACAAATACAGGGTGGTGAGTGGATTGAGAGCAGCCCTGCGGAGATTGGGACTGTTGGTGGATGAAAAACTGAGTAAGAGTTAGCAATGAGTGCTCACAGCCCAGAAAGCCAACTGTATCCTGGGCTGCATCAAAAGAAGCGTGGCCAGCAGGTCAAAGGAGGTGATTCTGCTCCTCGACTCCACTCTCATGAGATTCCACCTGGAGTACTGCATCCAGCTTTGGAGCTCCCAGCGTAAGAAAGACATGGATCTGCTCAAGCAGGTCTACAGAAGGTCCACGAAGACAATCAGGGGGTTGGGGCACCTCTCCTATGAGTACAGGCTGAGAGGGTTGGGGTTGTTCAGCCTGGAGAGAGAAGGCTCTTTGGAGACCTTACAGCAGCCTTTCAATACCTGCAGGGGACCCACAGGAAAGATGAGGAGGGACTCTTTATCAGGGAGTGTAGTGATAGGACAAGGGGTAACAGTTTCAAACCAAAACCAGGGTAGATATAGGTTTGATATTAGAAGAAATTCTTTACCGTAAGCAGGGGAGACATGGGAACAGGTTGCCCAGAGAGGCTGTGGATATTGCCTCCCTGGAAGTGTTCAAGACCAGGCTGGATGGGCTTTGAGCAATCTGATCTAGTGGAAGGGGCAGAGGGTTTTGGAACTGGATGATCTTTAAGGTTCCTTCCAACCCAGATCATTCTATGACTCTATGATTCTGTGGTAATTTCCTTTTGCCAGTCTGCTGTGGATAATACCTGTGATTCACATCAACATCAAAGGGAGACTACATATTTCATAATGTAGTTGATTCATCCACCCCTTAATGAGTGGAGGAACAACAGATATGCACACACAAAATATTTCTTTAAAATGAAAAAAATTCTAACCTTTAAAACCTGAAAACAGTTTAATGAAAGGTATTCATCTGATATCAATACTCTTAATTAAAAATAACTAATTTTAATCTAGTATATTTATGATCCATTTTTCCTTTCTCTCTTTGGTTGCATCTGTCTTTACACAAGTTGAATGGTTAAAATTTTCATTTTTACTGGCATATGCAGCAGTACATATACACAAAATGTGAAAATTTTATCCAGATGACTCAGTGTGTTTCTCGCTGAGACTTTTTCTTCATAAAAAGTTTCTCCTTTTTAAAAAAAATAACAGAGTAAACAGAACATTTGTCATGAGGAAAATGGAAACAAAATTATTTGGATTACCTTCAACCATTTGTGCATGTATTATCTCAGTATTGTATTATCTGTATTATCTTAGTATTATAAAGTACAAATTAAAAAATAAAAGTATTTTTCATAAAAGATACACTTGCCAATGACGTTGTGTTTGTTGCTATGTGAGAGATCATACTTTTCACTACTGCAGCAACAAATAACAAGTCTTCTGAGTCAAAGATTGAAAATATCAGCACCTCAAGTAAAAAAAGATGTATATTTGTAACTAATATTTAATATGTACATTAATGTAACATTGACCTTTCATTAAAGAACATTTCTGCAAAGCGGCTGATTTTTGTTTTACAACTGCATATTTTACAGCATGGGATTATCTTCGACTTTTTCCTTAAATACAGTTCACTGAATTGAGAGTAATATACAAATTCTAGGGTAAAACATCGCAAAACATTATTTTATACTTCTAATGGCATAGGCACAACTTATCATGCAAACTGCCTTATTCTAATGTCACAGAGAAAGTGCATACTTCTAAATGTATACCTGTCTTGCTAAAAGTGAGTAGTAAAAGCCAGCACTATAAATGTTATTTTCAAGAGACAATAACTCCAATTTGTTATGGGTTTTTTTTTTGTTTTGTTTTGTTTTGTTTTTTTGTAATGGAACTGACACAAAGATCTAACTTGCATGAAGAGTCATTGAATCAATGGTTGATATGGAAGGGCACTACGTCATTCTCTTCTTTGCAACTCAAATTGACAGGTTCTGATTGACAGCTCACCATCAGGTGGAGAATTGTCTCACCTATTAATATCCTATATAAGATCACAGGCAGCTATTTATCTCCTGCCAAAACTCTTTGAGGAGAATCATAACCGACTACCTTTACCGTGACCTTGAAAATGGAAAGACAATATCTGCTAGAAGGTAGGAGAGAAAATTGACAATAACAGCTTAACTCCTGAACCACTTCAGTAAACAGCTCCTTCAAAAATGTATTGCCACTATATTTTACACAGTGCAAACACAGGGAACTTCAGTTTCAAAAGATCTGAGATTCACCTACTCAAATATAATAATTTTTTTTTTACCCTAACATGAATCACAGTCTTTTCAATTTACTGAATAGCCCAAGAGATTACACACATCTGACATAAGACATTCTTTAATCTGTGTTTAACTGATCTCAAAAACATCTAAAAACATCATGTTGCTGGTGACCTCTCTGCATTTTAGTCTTGCATTACTCAAGGATTTAATTCAGGCTTGAGCTGTAAAGTGCTTTAAAGTGGGTGCGAGAGCAAGTTACAACTAATCTGACTTTATGCTTCACACATAGGTCTTACATTTTTTTTTCTTGCAATTTTGCTCTAAATGCTTGCTGCATTGAAAACTCATTGGGTAATTTTGTTTGTTTTTCTGTGCATTGATTTTAATCTAAGACCACGGCAGCAGAGCAACAGGTGGGGCTCTGAATTTGTTGGCCCGCACTCGTCATATCAAACTGAGATTTCAAGTATGATCCTGTACTGCAAACACCATGGGAACACACTGTGAGAGGGATCCATTTTACTTTTTCACAATAAATTCTAAATTAACTTTTAATATGATGTACAAGCACCATCTTTCTGAACAACATTTTTTTTTTGCTAGATGTGAAATTATCCTCACATTCCACCATAAAGCACACATTTTTAACCCATTAGACCCCTACACCCCCTATACCAGCGAAGATACTATGAAGATACTATGATTCACAGCAATATAGGTAACACGTAAACTTACACAGATAAAAAATTATGTTGCAATGGTTATATAACTCTATCTCTTCACATACATTATATATAAATGAAGCATAAAAGGGCTATATAGGAAGTACCAGCACTGCTGAAGACTGGAGCTTCATCATATATTTACTGTGAAGATAATCAACTAAAACATGCATGACAGCTGATGATTTTTAGTCCGATGATAAAATGTATATTAAAAACCACATGTGCACAAGGATTACTGATGTATAGAGCTGAGCTTGCTACTCTACTTACTTTATTGTCTAAATAAAATGAGCCTCGATGACAAATCAAGCCATGAGTCAAACCTGTTGTTAAGGGAACGTTGAGGGAGATTGTTCGCTGAAGGAACTAGAATGACAAGAATGCTGTGGAGCAAACTTGGCTTCCAAAAACCTAGTGGTCCTTCACTTAGGAGTGCCAGATGTCTGACTGCTGCTGCTGCAATCTGTTTTCGTCTTGACAGCCATTCCTCTACGAATGGCCAAAGTCAGTAGACCAGTCATAAAAGCAATGGTCTACTGGTGTACTGGAGTTGACAGGTATAAACTATATCATGTCAAAAACAGAGTGTCAAAACAAATACTGATTTAGTTGCTCACACTAATATATGGGACAGATCAGTTCAGTGAATATTAGTCTAATTACTCCTATCCCCAGGAGCACGTTTTATGGTCATATACTTTGCATGTGAATTCACTACAGGGCATAGTTAAGATTGCTCGAATGCCCTAATTGCTTCTCAATACTTTAATGTGCTTCGATATTCTTTAATTTAACATTGACTCTGAATTGTCTGGCTTATAACTCTCACTATAATTGCAGCATTCCCTCAACAAAGTTTATTGTAAATTATGCATATGTGCTATTAACCTTGACTTCAATTTACATCACTTCTGTCTGGAAACTACACTGAGAACTGGGGCCAAGTGCCCAGCTGATGTAAAGCCACTTACCTCCAGCTGAGTCAACAAAGCTACGCTGACCTCAGATAATACATTGTTTTGCCAGCTCTAAACATCGACTAAGTTATACAATAACACTGTGCATATTATGAAAGTTAAAAGAGTTTTAGTAGTTTTCTAGCATTGATCTCCAATCATAAACTCACCTCTTTTGAGGCTACTATTTTATTGTCATTGCATTGAAATCAATTAAGCATTCAGATATGTCCAAAATATTATGAATTCTGCAGGCTCATTACATACTTGTAAATCACAGAAGAATCTACCAACATATAGTTAATTTACTCAAGCATCTTATAAAATCACCAAATACTTGGTCACTAAGCAAATAACCTCCCAACAATATTCAAAGGGGTGGATGTGTGTGTGTGTGTTTGTAGTAAACAAAGTACTTCACTGTTAGATTAGTTAGAATGTAGATGACAAGGCATCTTTATAACACCATTGCCATAAAGAAATATTTATAAATACTATTTATAACACATGAAGATGTTATTTATAAATACTCATGAAAATGTTGATTGCTGGGAAGACTTCTCACTTAAAGAAATTTGATATAAAACCCATTTTATTTTGGTATGATGAATACAGACGGCCACATGAAATACTTATAATGATATAAATGACAGAAAAATTGCAGTATGAGATCAAGATTTTAGATAAACATTTTTGCTTGCTCACAGTCTTGATGACTACTGCGTGCAGTCATTAAACCTAGAAAATTTAGCCTCTGATTCTTTGGTGTAAGTTTTCACTCAACAATGACAGCACATGAATGTATTCACAGTAACTCCGTGGTATGTACTTCTCAGAATAGTGATCGAGGGACTTCTTATGCCTTAGAACATGTCTTCCCTTTGGATTAAGTATTTTTAGAAATGGTGCAACTTGTTTCACAAATGACCAAAAAAATACTTTGGCATATTTTTCAAGGAGTTCAATGGATGAAATATTTCTGCTCCAAATATATTCATTTACATTTCAGAATATAAAATGTAGACTTTTATGATCTGATCCCATTAAAAGCCCTGTGCTGACAATTATGCCAAAGTAGCTAACTTTGCCAAAATAAAGAATAATTTAGGATGATTTTGTACTTCCAATGTTTAGATGACCCATTGTGATGGCTATTAAAAAAATACTGCTTTAAAAAACCCATATTTCCTAATTTTTGTAAATGAAATCTTTTCAAAATGAATCTGGGATAAAAGTGGAGGCATCTAAAAATGACAGTATCTTAAAAAATTTGCTTTACGAATGCCATTTAATGGATGCAACGAATCAATAATGAAGAGCAGTTTCCCATTCCAGAAGAGTCATGGATTATGAATCCACACTCTGCTTTCAAATAATTAAGCCACACCACAAAAGATATTTCATATTTCAAGTCACATTAAGTTCTTAAGAATGAAAGACCTAAAAAAGTTAGATGTTTTTTGAGAACATTCTCTGAAGCATGTGAACATGAAGTTTTTAAACGTTATAGAGAAAATAGTGACATTCCCTATAGGAAAAGAACAGTCACTTCCACTAAAAAGATTAAATTCAGTCATCTTTTAAAGGAAAGAAATTCTGATAATATATAATGACATATTTCTTGTGCCTACCAGTTCACATTTTCTTCTACTTTTTTGGAAGCATCAACATTGTGAAATGCCAACAATAACTTACAACGGTTAGGAACCTACCTTTCTATAAACTGTACGGCTTCCTTTGTCAGTCTCTGAGTTAGGTTCTCATAGGATAGTGGTTGCTGGATAATCTGATGGTCCCTCATTAAGAAGCAGTTCAAGTATCGAAAATTGTAAAAGAAAATAATCAAAACCGCAAGTGACACAGCGGTTATTAATAAGCAGTAGCCCAAAGCTTGGAAGGGTACTTTGAGGAGGCCAGTGTAGTGCACTATTGCCAAGGAGACCAGGGTGATTCCAGCAATTTGTACTGGGATGATGAGGTACTTCTGAACTCCTTTTAAAAAGACACTGCCTTGGCCAGGTTTGCAGTCTCTAAAATTGGACACGATAAGCCCATAAAAGTAATCAAATCCATGACTGAGGGGGTGGTGACAGAAGTCATTACTGCTTTCACAGTTCATCCCAAGATGCCACTTTCCTACAAAGAGAGAAAGACAGGGAGTATTTTTGTAGTTAAATCATCAAACTTACAATGTGCGCTATTCCAAACATGGAATTGTCACTATCTGACTGCTAACCCCCCACCCCCAGCATTTATTGCATGGATCCCTATTTTCTATCTAATGCTTTCTTTACGCCTTCATCAAAGACTTTGCTTCATGTCTGCCTCTTTGTTTTAGTTAGAAATAGTTTGGCACAGCTCCTGATTGAGAGCATTAAATTCCGAGTGGGCTAGCAGATCACTGAAGAGCAACAGAGCCCTAACAGACAGTTAACTTTGAAAATTACTCCTTTGTGCATGTGTATTTCAGCAGTCATAAGAAATCACCATTTTGAGGCAGCTAACACCTTCTTAGGAAGATCTAATATGGAGCTATGAAACATCTTTTCTGAATTTTTTCTGGTGAATCATTCACATTTGACTACTTTGTTTTTTTTTTTTTTTTAAAGAAAAAAACAGAAACAAACAAGAAGTAAATCAAGACTGGTGAGATCACCAAGGCATTCATTATTTAAATGATTGCAAAATCTTTGAAATTGCCAATCTTTCTCATTGTAGATGCATATATACAGAGTGAGTTTATATATATATATATATACACGTAGATAAAAAGAAAGAACAGTAACAAGTAAATGACCACCAAATACTATCTCTCTCAGCATTTTGCCTCACTAGGAAATCATTCTAATTCTGCAATAATGTTGGACACTGACTGACACAAGAAAACAGCGAGTCTCATTTGCTTTACAGTAGCATAATCTATGTTCATGCTGATTACAGTAAGTATCTAGACAATTTGTTCTATGACTCAGGTACAACCTCTTACCATATGCTTATGCATCACTTAGTGCAACAGACCTAACTGGTAGCTGTTATTTAAATTCAAATGCATAATATAAAAAAATTCAAATTCAGTTAAGCCTATTGACATAAATTATAGCTAGAGCTATGCTCTTTGGTCTCAGCAAGGAAATGTGTTGAATATTTGACAAAATGTGTCGCCCTTGACAAAACAAATGACAATATATATTTCTGGGACAAATTTTAATTACTTTTTCTGAATCAAATCCCTAAGCATGACCAACATAATTCAGGGGCTGTGATCTTACAAGAAAAAAAAAAAAACCACCCTGAAAACCTAGTTGTTCTCAACCCCGTAATCCAGCCCCAAGAAAATCCCCGTATTTTGTTCTAGAGACTTCAGCATACAAATAGTAGGAAGTACATGAAAGGAAAAAAGCACATATAGAATTTTCCCCTTTCTTGCACCATCCCAGCTCTTACACATCTGCAAAAAGGAGTCCTGATGCAGGCGGTCCTGACATTCTCCTGGGTCTGGAGAGCAGCATATTCACCCTGCGCTTCTGCCTTTGGCAATGAGAAACAGGGGTACTGCAGTACCAAAGAGGGAGGAGAGGGAGGTCACTTCTGATTTTTTGAAACAGTACCTAGCAAATGGGCTTGATGTCACTATTACTTTTCACGAGTGGCAGAACTAAGGTACAGGATGGGAATGTCACTTGCCTAAGTTCACCCGTTAGCAAAGGTGGGGAAAAATATCACAGAAACCTTCAGCCTAACCAAATGCTTAGCTGAATTCAGTTCTCCTTGTACATCTCTTGGTGGTCTTAGGTTAGAAATACCTTCTGTACATCATAGAAGCAGGTATAAAAGAATTATTAGGTCTGATTATATGCTAGTGAAACGGAAACCTCTAAAGCTTTCTCATCCCATCAGAAGTTTTCCCACTTACTGTCAGATGGCCCCTCAACTGAGGTGGTATTCTGCTTTCTGTAGGTAGAATAGCTGTTATCACTACTTTTGACACGGCCCAGTGAACGTTATTGTGGCCAATTACAAAAACAGCAATACAGACCACAGTACTGAATTTTTAGATGTTAAATGGTGCAAAAATGGCTAGCTAAGACTGAAACTCTGAATTTCATTCCCAGCAAGCAAAGACACAGATTCCAGAAAATAAATGCTTCAATGTTTTCCCTTAGGTTTGCATGATTGTCTTTATACAACAATCATAAAGCCGGATGTGTAGCAAGGAAAGCATGAAACAACTCTCAAGTCAGATAACCGAAATAAAGGTAGAGCCTTATAATCATGAATATAAATGATATTAAAGCTTTAATTTTCAATTTTTTCTGATATTTTTCAATCTCAAAGCATATATAATAATTCAGTAAAAAAACCTACTATATACTATATAAATACATAATGTACTATATATAAATATACTATAATTCAGTTAAAAAACATGAAAAAGAAACCCAAACAAATTAAATATACTTTCAAGGTCATTCATTATGTTATAAAGAAGTTTGTTTCAACTGGATCTCAATACCACTAGACATGGCAAGCCAGGACACAATCTTGCAACAACAAATTAGGACAGAGGAAAATATAGGACCTATTTTTATCTAAAGGGTTTTAGCAAGCACAACAAATTGCTCAATGTCAACATGAACTTGGGCCTCAAAAAAAAAAAAAAAGATTTGTATCAGAGGCAGCTTAAGTCAAACAAAGCAGACAGCAGGTTACCTGGGAAAAGCAACAGAACCACTGGTTCAAATTTTATCACTGCTGTGAAGACACAGTTGCCATTTTCAAATGGCTGACAAGGAAGAGGATTTTGATAGATCCTACGCTACTCTGAAAAAGCAAGTGATGACTGAGTCCACAATACTTTTTGTTTTCACTCCTTATGACAATAATCCCTGCCTTGAGCTAGTGTTTCAACAGATTACTGTAACGTGCTTTACACTCTGGGCCCTTCTGAGCCTGAGAGCAGTGCAAAACGCAAAATGTCACCTCTCTGCCAAGTGAAGCTTCATGGTATGGACATTTCACACAAGCACCATATGCATTTCAGCAGATTCCACCAAGCTTTTGAGGCAGATTCATACTGTTAATTATAAACTACGAGTATCTTAACAGTTTGAAACCCAGGCTTTTTTCCCTTTCCTTCAGCCTCAATTAAGATTTCTGCAGAGTAAAAGCAATGCAATGAAAGGCAAGTGGAAATGAGAGGCAAATCCTATTCTGCCGAGAAACTTCATTTGGGACTCAGTTTTTCAGAACCCAGAGTGCTGAAAAGGCTGCAAAAATCCATTTTTCCCCTCTGCTTCCTTTTCCTCTGTCAAGGGAAAGGTAATCTGATGATTGACTTGTACATAATGATATAGCTCTTTTGGTATGATTTTGTGCTCTTCAGATAAATGATATGATACAAGATGCAGAGCAAGATGCAAACAGAAATACTTTATGTGCTCAGATGAATATATTTATATGAGTACAAAGCAATAATAATATTATGTATATATGCATCTATTAATATGGTCAGATTTTAAGCTGTTCTATACATAACTGTTCTATTAATCCTACTCCTCAGACTCAGCCAATCTTGTATTTGAAACATCAGTACTGTGATGTGTCCAAATATTACAGCACCTCATTCTGGAGAAAAGATACAGTTTACCCATCAGTATTTTAAACATCGCAGATAAGCTATACAGCTGGATTTTAAACTTCTTTGGATGCTAGACCACACACTGGATAACAGTAATGAGGAAAAGCTGACCTTTACTTACCTGCAATTGAGTATAGCTGTAGGTAAAATAATACCCATTTACCTTCAGTAAAATCTTTGCACTATAAATAGCTACTTCCTAAAAATCATAAACATTTCCTGCTACTCTCTAGGATCCTTAACTGGTGAAATATTACATATTCAATGCATCTGCCTTTTTTGAGAAAATTAGGGTTTGTTGCAGATTCTCTGACTGTGTCTCTTTCTGTCAGATTTATTGGATATCAGCTTCTTTATGTCACAGGGGAAAAACAATGAGGTAAAAAAGCATATAAAGTAGATTTGTAGCTTAAACATATTCAGGGTCACACCAAGCAAGAAGAAGCATATATTCAGAGGAGGGGAAAAAAAATTTTAAAAAAAGGAAATTGCATTTAGGGAAGACAAAACTGTCCTTAGAGAGTAAAGTGGAGAGAAACTTGGCCAAAAAAAAAAAAAAAAAAGTGACAGTATAGGTTGAGGAACTGAAAGGATTCAAATTACCTTTATGCCAATCCATCACTGGTACAGGATTTGACAATTAATTGTTTGGGAACTGCTGAGTTAGATTGAACCAAGCAAAGACTCCCTGACCTAGACCAATATGATGTGATAAGAATACCAGCAGAGGCAGAAAATGGGCTGGTAGGGAATCAGAGTCTATCTAGTCTTCAAATCTACATAATTTTTCTTGTCATTTACATATGCTTTATCCTTAATTTTAATGCACTTCTTGATTTTTGGAAGCCTTCATTATACTCCAAGGATATGGTAATATCACATCTTATGGTTTCACAGCTATCATTCAGGCCACTTGGAAGAATTGTTCATTAAGCATCATGGAGATAACTTCTGGAGATCTAAGAGGCAAGCTGTCATGTTGCAATGAAAGTAGTTAAAAAAAGAACATTAACTAGGTCAGCCCCAGAAAATGACTTGTATTACAGTGCTTGTTACAAACGGAAAAAGATTTTTTTTTTTGCAGTCTTTGATTGAACATGGAGCAATAAGACTTAACTCCACAATGAACATAACAAATTGTGAATAGCTTTTTTCTACTCTAGTTCAAATACACCTGCACTATATTTGAGCTAAGACTTTCTGTTTTCCTCTTTTGAATCTGTCAGGGTATCAAGATATTTTATGCTTCCAAAGACTGCGGTATAGCCAAGTAGGAATTTTAGTTAGGAACATCAACATTAGTTATCTACATAATGCAGATATTTTTTGAACAGTGGTGTAAATTGTTAGCCCTGATGAACAGCCTGATTTTTTTAAACAAAAATTACTTGCAAAATTGCAAGCCTCTACATTTAAAAACCAAATTGGGTGCATCCATCATCTAAATTAACACAGTAACATTCCTGTATGATGTTCTCTAAACAACTATTTCCTGACAATTTCAGTGCAGAAATACAAGTTTTATTTCAGAAAGCTCTTCTAAAATGTCAGCAGCATGGAATAAGTCAGCGGCCAACTCAGAAAGAGAAAAAACACATTATTTAAATGTTATACCTTTATGCTGTTCATTCCAATTCTGTTTAATATTCATCTAGTGGAATTCCCTTTACTCATCACTGGATATTTATGCTGCAGATAGTTGTCTGAACTATCTTTATAATGAGAAACACATTTTTCTATTAAACATCTACCACAGGATGAGACAAATTTCCTAGAAATACCCATTTCTGCCTGATGACTAAGAAAAGAATCCAGATGGTTAGTCCAGGTACTACATTATCTACTTCACGGGTATTTGAACACCGGTGAAATGAACCCCACCATTGTGCTGACTTGTACCCTGCAATCAATCCCTCATCGTCTCTCTATTGTAATCCAACTCCTATTTATACTGGAAACTTCTCAAGAGCTTGACTAATTTTCGATTTCTTCATCATGTTTCTTCAGTACCTTGCACAATTAGACTATAACTACACAAGTGAATTAGACATACTTACCCGATTAGTGTTTCACATATGGATAGAAATGTGTTCAACTTTGTGCCAGAAAAATAAACTCACTATGCTGTGGGGGGGAAAAAAGCTTAATGCAGACCCTTAATAGCCTATATGGAAAGCCAGTGTTCTTTTGATTGAAAAGAATGAAAAATAATGCTGTATATGTAAGCAATTTTACCTATTAGAGCTGTTGCATAACCTCTGTGCTTCAGGAGTTTGGGAAAAGTTATTTCTTCAGAAGGAAGTCCCCCAGAAGAGGCAGAAAATAAGAAGACACCAACTTGTGAGAAGGCAGCCATTCCTAAGTACAATGAAAATTAATAAGACTTGGGTAATACAGTGAAACAATTTCCATTAATTCTTTCTGTCTGCACTTTTTTGCTTTAGGTGGTATCACTTAAATAACATATTATCATCAGATGCTAGATGTTGCAAGTGGCAAATGGAATCATCCATTTAACTGAACGAGGTCTCTTCTATATTGACAACAGAAATTGAGAATTGGAGAAAAAAAATCTGCTTATAACCAAGGGGCCAGACATCACAAACAGCTGCAGCCCCTTCTGTAGATCTTCTAAGGACTAACCTATCTGAAAGAAGTTAAGATTGCATGATTTATTTTGCCTGTACACGAGGAAGGAATGGAGCTGAGAACTAAGCGTGATGACTCCCCTGTTCTACTCTTAGAACTTCCACTTTCCTCATATGTTGATTTCTACAAGCCTTTGAGGTTATCCGAGAGAAGGCAGTTGAAACAGGGTAGTCTTACAGCTAGATATGTAAATACCATGAGGTCACAAAAGAGCAAGAGAGCACCTGATTCTGAAAATAGAGTGGCTAGGGCACTCAGCTTTGGTAGGAGTGGACTAGTGCTCCGATGGCATGAAGACACACGATTCATTGCACTCAGTAATTTTTATATACCTAGAGTCTGAGGAACACAAACTTGAGCTTATAAACTACTCTCAGGATGAGGAACTTGAGAGTTCAGGTTCATGAAAATTGGATTACTAGGACTGCAGATGAGAGCTGGCTCTGAGTCTACACAGACAGAACACAGTGTATCTATGCAAATCTGTGCAGATGTATCTCCAGGAAGTCTGAATTATGCAACTGGATGATTGTAGTGCCAAAGCTACATGACTGACTGATGTAGACAACCAGAATCTTCCCTCAGGTATCCCTTGTGGTTAGACGAGAAAAAGACTTGTTAGACTGGTTTATTAAAGAGAGCTCAATCTACCCTTCAAATGTTGACTTCAGTTTTTCACCACACTTAGCTTTACTGATCTACCCTTTAGGTACCTGTAGTCCTCTATACATATCTGCACTTTAATTATTATGTATTTACATTTATTTTTACGTACTTCATTCTCCTGTAACTGGTATCAGTGAAATTCCCTTAAGTTACCAGAATGAAATTACAGAACCATGATTTTTTTTTTTCATTGTTACCTTTCCCTGAATTTGTATCTCATCAAATACTGCATTCTGGAATATTTTTCTTTAGCTCTATTAGCAGGAATTTTAAATTTCTAACACTTTTTTCCACATCATGATTCTAGTCTCTTCTATCTCTTCCTTTACCAATTCTTCAGTGATGTTTGGAAATAGTCTGTATTTATCAATTTTATAATTTAAGACAAAGTTCAGTTTTTGCACCTACATGGAAATGATTAGGTATGAATGAGAGCAGAGCAGTGAATAAAAAAAACCATTTCAAATGATAATTTTTTAGAAATAAGAACAAGGATTGTAATGGAAAGTGACCTGTGGCTTTACCTACAGTAAATATTAATAGCAATATAGTTCTAACAGGTATATAAAATTTTTCTTTGCAGCTGAATGTAATGGAAAATTTAGCAAGTTATATTAGCTGGCACTTTTTGCAGAAGCTTGTTACTTGATTTGAATGAGCATGAACGTATCAAGTAGGCTCCAGAGTCTTGCTTTGCTTTCATTCCCAGAAGCAAGGACAGGATGTTTTATCACTAATGAACAAGTGATCTGATTAATGTATAATGATCCTTGCTAAAAATGATGTTAAGGGAATGTTAAAGTTGCATGGTTAAGCACTGAGGGGCTCAGTCCCAGCACACTAAAATAAACAGACTGGATCTTCACTGATTCAAATGGGCTTTGCATCAGGTACTTTAAAAGCAAAAGAAGATTTTAAATGCATGTATTCATAGGATAGTTAACACTGTGTATGCGTAGACATGGAACAAAAATACCTAAAAAGAAGGGAGGTTTTTTTGCTTTCTTCTTCCCAGTTTTAAGGGCTGCTGGAATAACTTAATGAACTGTCCTTCCAGCCAGCTAACCACCCATCTCCCTGAAAAAATAACAATTTTTCTAAACCAAATGGTTTTGTAGAAACAGAAATGTCTGAGCAGAGGGATTGAAAACAGGTTCTTCCATTGTGTCTTTCTAGATGTATCTCTGTGATCTTTAAGACTCAGGCTGCCCACCAACATCCTGGGAGCAGCCTGAATGCAACTGGAGAGGCAGGCAAAGAGCCCATGGTCATTTGGACAGTGAAGGAATTCAACAGAATTTGTCTGCTCCTTAAATAACCACAGTCAGATTTTTAACTTAGTAATAAAAAATTTTTTTCTCTATTAAAAAGCTTTATTTTTATGTTAACTCTTTTGAAATGTGAAAATTTCCCACATATATAGAAGATTTCAAATGTCTGCTGAGCTTGATCAGTCACTGAAATGAGCACCTAAGCCAGTAATGATGAAGATATTAAGAAAGGTCACAGAAAAAAATACATATGATTTACTGCAAATAAAATAATATATATATATATAGTAATGGGACTTTACCTGATCTGATAGGATATCTCCCTGTCAGGAAAGCTGCCCTGCTTGGAGTACAAAGTGGAGATGCTGCTATATGCTGAGTAAGCGTCACTCCTTCCTCTGCTAGCCTGTCAATATTAGGGGTTCTAGAAAAACATAAGCAGGAAAAAAAAAAAAAAAGAATACACAAAGACGATTATCTGGAAATGGGCATGGCGAGATCAAGGTATTCAAGGCAAAAAATATCAGGAAAATCAAGTTAAGACTTACTGTATGCAAATGATCACAACCATGGTGATGTTGCAATTCTAAATACTATTGTGACAAATACTTTACATTAGGTGTCAACACTGAACTGAGACACTATGGCATTGTGACAAAAAATTTTCCCCACTTTCATCTACTCTTCACAGCCAGTACTGAACAGAGACACCTAGACATACTGTACTGCAACTCTTTTTAATGCATTCCTTGACTCAGAACTATAAGGTTGCTAATTACATGACATTTCTGCTTCAGCAATGGAGCGAGGAGAAACTGGAGAAAGGTTGTGTGGTTCCTTACTCTTTATTTGGTGTCACTTCTGTCTTTCCACAGCAAAAGTTTTTGAGGTAGGGGAAATGTTGTATGGTGGTATCAGTTATTAGGGGAGATCCAAATGGTTATGTCTCTGTGTTAGGCTCTATATCAATGATGTTTACATGTCTGACATGACTGTCTGAAATATTAGACCCATCTGTATGGGAAACTTGTCTGTGACCTGGCTCAAGGCACACTAGCTCTCCCATCATTTAAGTCTGAAGAGTCAGAAACATTAATTTTCCAACAGACTTCTTAAACACCTACAATATCACCTACTGATAACAAGTAGTATGATAAAACTTCTTCATATGCCAAAGATCTAATTCTGAATTCTCACATCAGAGAACATAGATCTTGGAGAAGCTCTGGTCCTTGTAAGGGGAGTGATCCAAGCATTGGTGTGGTCAAGGAGGATGGAATTAGAGATCATTTAGGCAAGATGGACATCCACAAATCCCTTGCACCCCAATGGGATACACCCATGACTGCTGAGGGAGCTGGCAGATGTTTTGGCTAAGCCACTCCCTATGATCTTTGAAAAGTCATGGAGAACAGGAGAGGTGCCTGAGGACTGGAGGAGAGCCAATGTCACTCCAGTCTTCAAAAAGGGCAAGAAGGAGGACCCTGACAACTAAGGGCCAGTCTGTCTCACCTCCATCTCTGGAAAGGTGATGGAACAGCTCATTCTGGAGGGCATCTCTAAGAATGTGGAAGAAAAGAAGGTTAGCAGCAGTAGTCAGCACGGGATTCACCAAGGGGAAACCATGCTTGACCAACCTGACAGGCTTCTACAATGGTGTGACTAGATGGGTAGATGAGGGGAGAGCAGTGGATGTTGTCTACCTCAACTTCAGGAAGGCTTTTGACACTGGTTCCTATAATATCCTCATAGAAAAACTCAGGAAGTGTGGGTTACATGAGTGGACAGTGAGGTGGATTGAGAACTGGCTGAATGGCAGAGCTCAAGGAGTTGTGATCAGTGGTGCAGTCTAGTTGGAGGCCTGAAGCTAGTGGAAGAAAAGAAGGTTAGCAGCAGTAGTCAGCACGGATTCACCAAGGGGAAACCATGCTTGACCAACCTGACAGGCTTCTACAATGGTGTGACTAGATGGGTAGATGAGGGGAGAGCAGTGGATGTTGTCTACCTCAACTTCAGGAAGGCTTTTGACACTGGTTCCTATAATATCCTCATAGAAAAACTCAGGAAGTGTGGGTTACATGAGTGGACAGTGAGGTGGATTGAGAACTGGCTGAATGGCAGAGCTCAAAGAGTTGTGATCAGTGGTGCAGTCTAGTTGGAGGCCTGAAGCTAGTGGTGTTCCCCTGGGGTCAGTACTGTTCTACTTACTCATGAATGACCTGGAAGAAGGGACAGAGTGTACCCTCAGCAAGTTTGCTGATGGTACAAAACTGGGGGAAGTGGCTGACACTCCAGAAGGCTGCACTGCCATTCAGTGAGACCTGAAGAGTTGGGTGGAGAGGAATCAAATGAAGATCAGCAAGGGCAAGTGCAGAGTCCTGCACCAGGGGAGGAATAACCCCACGTACCAGGACAGGATAGAGGTTGACCTCCCGGAAAGGAGCTCTGGCGAGAAGGACCTGGAAGTCCTGGTGGCTACAAGTTAACAATGAACCAGCAGTGTGCCCTTGTGGCCAAGAAGGCCAATGGTATCCTGGGGTGCAATAAGAGGTGTGTAAGGAAGGTTCTCCTCCCCCTCTACTCTGTCCTAGTGAGGCCACATCTGGAGTACTGTGTCCAGTTTTGGGCTTCCCAGTTCAAGAGAGACAGGGAACTACTGGAGAGAGTCCAGCAGAGGTGGACTGTGAAGATGATGAGGGGACTGGAGCATCTCTCTTATGAGGAAAGGCTGAGAGATCTGGGTCTGTTTAGCCTGGAGAAGACTGAGAGGGGATCTTATAAATTCTTACAAATATCTAGAGGGTGGGTCTCAAGAGGATGGGGCCAGACTCTTTTCAGTAGTGCCCAGTAATAGGACAAGGGGCAATGGGTACAAACTAGAACACAGGAAGTTCCACCTAAACATAAGAAAAAAACTTCATTACTTTGAGGGTGACAGAGCACTGGAACAGGCTGCCCAGAGAGGTTGTGCGGTCTCCCTCTCTACAGACTTTAAAAACCCACCTGGATGCATTTCTGTACAATCTGATCTAGGTGAACCTGCTTTAGCAAGGTGCCAAGAGGTTCCTTTCAACCCCTACCATTCTGTGATTCTGTTGTATGTAGTTTTTTCCTATTCAAAATTAGAAGACGTAACTTGAGTTCTTTTTTGTTTGAGTTACGA
>NW_010408904.1:0-3726 GCF_000710305.1 Buceros rhinoceros silvestris | reverse complement strand
AGCAGGAACAGCAATATTTAACATTTGACAGGATGGTGCTTTTAGTCTGAATGTCAACTTGATCAGAGACTTTGCACCACTGAAACACAATGACTAGGTACAACTTGCACTGTTCACAAAATCACCGTACCTCAGCTCGTAGAAAGGATCATACCAGGGAGCACTGCTGCATTACTCAGGTATATTAACATTTGTATTAATTAATTTATTGACTACAGCATGAAGATAAATGAAGGAAAAAAATCAGCACTTTGTTTCCAATTGGTTGGTGACAAGCTTGTCTCATCACAAATGCATCAAATTATGCTTAATTCATAGTATTTGCATCATGAATATTTTAAAAGAAAATTGTTGATTATACTTTGTTTCTCCAGACCTACCCTTATTTGGCTGGTTGCTCAATTCTCTGTTTATGATGCAACTTTTCAGCAGGTTAAACACATCAGATAAGTCTTCTTATTAAGAAAACAATGACTGAATATTCTATTCTCTGGAAAGGTTATTAACTTTTGTTACTTAAAAAATCTCTGAATGTTTTGGGTTTTTAACTTTACAGAACTTTATAGAAAAACTAAATACAATGCTCTCAGTCCCCCAAATGTATTATCATACCTCAAGGTTCTGTTCCCGTAACATCCCAGGTCTCCAATACCAAGATCATCAGCCATCAGTAAAATGACATTGGGATTTGAAGCACTGTATGTTTCAACACTGTTTATAGCACACTGGCAAATTATTAGAAATAAAAGGAGTGTCATCTTCTTCCTAGTATGCAAGAACACGTAGAAAACATAATAGATAAACTTTTAAAAAAATTTACTGTTAATCTAATTTAGTCCTACTATTGCTTTTTTCTCAAGATTTTTTAAACACTATTGTCTTTCATATTTCTTAAAAATAAAAATGCATCCTTTAGTATATTGCTAATTTTTCCCCTCATCCCTTTGCATAGCCGAAGCCTTTAAATAAAGATGAACAAAGAACTAATTGCAACCTCAGTGACGATACTTTTGCACTGTGATTTGAGGAACACAGAAACATTTAGGACCAAAGTTTTCAAGGTTCACTTCAGAATAGAAGTTCATCAAATCTGCTATTGAAGTAAATGACTGAATTTCTCTTCAACAAGGGAAAAAAAATTTAAAAATCCAGTTTGAGTTTTTTGACAGGAATATTACGAAAAAGGTAGTGAAGAGATGCATTATCAAATTACTGAAAGGAATGTTTAAGAAAAATCTCTTCACAAATGTTTTAAGTATCAGAGCCTATAGCAAAATGATGTGAAAATACTTGGTATCATATCACAATGCTCTACAAACAATGCTCACGCTACAGCCAACTTAAAACCAGAACAATGCTACATAGCATTATATGCTTTTATCATAAAAGCACAGTTTGCAGATGTGCAGCTTTATCACTGCAGCAACAGATAGTTACCTGGCTTACTCCATGCGAAGTAATCTACATCGTTTCGGACATGGAAAATACATGCACAAACTTTAAAACACTGAACTTGCTTCTGCTTGGCAGGATGCATTTAACCAACCCTTCATCAAATTACCATACTAATGAAGCTGTGTAGCACCTGCCACAGCACAGACTTTTAATCAGCACAGTAGATTTACCTTTCTTTCCTGAAAGGTTAAACAAGAGCGAGTTGCTTCCCACGCACTGCAAGAGAACAACCAACACACTGACCCCGTAGGACAGGAACAACCTGCTGCCATATCTTATGTTTCTACTCCACTGTACAGACTGTGAGATAATAGGGACGTTGAAAAGGGTGACATACATGTTGGTGATGCTACATATAGCATTGCATGGATACTTGCAGGACCTGCACATTTATTTCATAGAAATACTGAATGTCCTCGGTTTTGCTGTAGGCTTCATGTTGTCTGAATGAAACCTAGAAATATATACTCCTACTGCTAACAAGACCATCATTTTGAAGGTACAGAGCTATCTGGTTTTGCAGGTTTTACAAACAGCAGTTTCAAGGTGTAATTCAACTGATATAAACAAAACATGCTGTGTTTTAATTAGAAGGTATGGAACTATGGAGAATATGGTATGGAGTCTTTAGCCACTAATGAACCAAGCAAATTAATTTTCCTTTTACTGAGTAAACCTCCTGTTGGAAACCAGAGTAGTAGCTGTATTTTATTTTCCAGAAAGAAAGAAATATAAAAATGAGTAAAATATCTTAGAAATTAACTGACTAAAAATTATCTGAATTTTAAAGCAATTTTAAGTCTGTGTAGAGACACCATCAGGAAAATATTCACCAAAGTTATCTAAGAAAATTAATCATACTTTGCTCATACTTTAAAACAAAATCATCATTGCTCATACTTTAAAATCTGCTGTATATGTCATACAGCCTCTTCATATAAGATTTTAAATAAATCTACAGAGCAGAGTTAACAATAGCTGTGCCCTGTATTAACTGGATCATTGGCATTTGCAAAGTGGCTGAAAACCTTTTGACTGGATCTATTCTTGCAGAAATTAGTCTCATTTAGTAGCTCAATTTCTCAGTATTTTGCAAATCAAAACCAAAAATGTTATTGAGAGATGTCTCTGATACAATATTGCTGGATGCTCCTCCACTCTGAAGGAGTATCTGCAGACACTCTCATGCATTGGGCTATTTGTCTCCACCTGATATCGTGTCCCTGAAGTGAAATCAACAAGGAAACAGGAAAAAAAAAAATAATCCAAACAACTCTGATTTCTCCAGTGTATTCTCTCTGCAACAGACTTTAATGCATCTTGAAAGGATGTGCTTGGAAAGCAGGAAAAATTGGATTGATAAAATTGAGTGGAACGGACAAGAGGAAAGAAATTCAGAGGAGTAAAAAGGGAAGGACTCGAGAAGAAGGAAGCTCTGATAATGCTGAGGCTCATATTTGCCACGCCAGGGGTTTTAACGGTGAAAAGACAGGCATGTGCAAACTTAACACGAAAATGTTTACACCAAATCAGATGAAGCTTCCACTTTAACCTAGTACATGGTTTTCAACAGCAGCCAATTTAAATGCTTAAGGAAAGAAGGTAAGTAACATGGAAAGTATATGCTTTACTAGCACCCTTCTAGCTTTTGGCAGTTAGTATTTAAGGTATTTTGAACAGGAGAACATGTACTCAATAGTTCCCCACAGATATTTTTACCTTCATGAATTTGCTTTTTAAATCAATGAACTTTTGGGTTTTTTTGTTTTATTGCATTGAACCAATTTGGTTTTGTTTTTTTTTTTTTTACTTCCTCAATATCCCTTAGATATACCTGCAGTAGGGTTCAGCTTTGAAGGTTTATGTTTTAAATTCGGGTGGCAACATTTTTCCTTAACTGCAATTTTCAATCTCTGCTTCACTTTTCCTGTGATATAATAGGAGTAATAGCACCTTCTTTCTTCCCAAGGTGGCTGCTAAATTGAATAAAGACATGCTTAATTTCCCACATGAGCCATATAAGAATTTGGATTTCATACATGCTATTTCAAACTGCAGTGGTAGAACATATATACATGCATACATACATAGATGTGTCAATATACACATCTGCACACACATGTGGGTACATAGAAACACAAATCCCATTTTTTCTATGTATCTTCAAGTTACATTTTTTGGATTCTAATACATCTTTTCTATTTATATTAAATTCAGCATAAATGTGCAAGAACAAATAGATAAAAACAAATAATAGAGTGTCCTGGGTTC
>NW_010408903.1:12874-34526 GCF_000710305.1 Buceros rhinoceros silvestris | reverse complement strand
GGTGACGAAAGGGAAGTGGCGTCGGCGTTCCAGGGCGCCTTTTTCTGCGTTTTCCGCGTTTCAGTGCGTTTGGGGCTGTGTGCTTTAGGCAGGTGTAGCCTGCTCGGTGTTGGGGCGTGGAGAGTGCTGGAGCGGGATAGAGGGAAGCGGCGAGGGGAGCCAGGACAACCGCTGCAACAGCCCTAAACGTACAACGGTAGATACTGTTTCCTAATCAGGTTTAACAACCTTCGGTCACAGTTTGTGGGTCATCTCAGTGCCCACCATCATCGGGCGCTGAAGGTGCCTTTGTGCCTGACGCCATTTTCTTGGGAGTTCAGTGTCACTTTATATAACTACAGATTTTATATAACAATACCTTTTTTTTAAATTATTCCATGCAAAGTGATGTAATACTAAGCATTTTCTAATCTCTGGGGAGCTTAGAAGGGGAACTTCATAGTGATAGTAGTTTCTGACTTCAGATGTGACAGGTTTCTCAACATTGTTTATCTTACGTTAAGGGTTTTTGAGTCAGTTGCAGTATGGTAACTTCAAGAATGTAAATATTCAGGCTGAATATGAGAGCATTTAAGATGCTTTTAAGAGCTACGACTATGGCCACAAACTGAGAATGTGACCTGTGGTGAAGCCAGAAGAACATTGCAATTTTTTTTTTTTTTGTGTATAAAATGCTGCATGAAAGGGTTCTAATTCTCCATCGTTTGCTTTGAGCATCAACCCATCAGTAAGCTGTTAGTAAAAGATGAACCGAATGAAATGATGTATAGATCTGTGATCCCGTGGGAAAGGCTGTAATATTGTTCTCGTTCATTAACAATTAGGAAATGAATAGTATGGTGATAAAACAACTCACTTCTTTTTTATGTCCATATAGTTCTACACTTTTGCCTAAAATGGCTGAGCATTCTGCACCACTATTTGACGTTGTAAAACGAGTTGCTGAACAGCAGTATGCACATGCATCAGCAATAGAAAAAAACAAAACAGTTCTTTTCCAATTGCAGGTAATAAGCCTTGTTTGGAATAGTTTAATTTGTTTAATTCCTATGAACAAGATGAGCTGATGGTACTTCATTTTTTCTGGGTGTTTGCATTTAACTGTAAGGCTACTCTGTTCCTGTGTGTGGCACTTAGGCTTAGCCAAAACTGCATGTGTGCGTTGTTGTCTGTAAGGTTGCGTCATAGCTAAGACTTCATTAAAGCAGGTTATAGCAGAAGCTTTTATTTTTTATTTGGAAAAAAAGAAAAGCAACAAACCAAAACAAACTCTTTAAACACTGAGATGGCAAACTCACAAAAACTCCATACAAAATTAGAGCTCTTTGAATTTTTCATAGTGATTTCATGAAAAATTAATGGAAAAAAGGGATTTTTAAAGTATCTTTCAGTTTTTCACCAGACTGTATACTTTTTCCTTAACCACGTTTTCATATAAAAGACTTCTTTCTTTTTATTTTTGCAGTTGTTCTAAATAGTCGTTAAATACTGATTTTATTTAGCAGTATTTTGTAGAACACTGGGTGCATGCAGTGTATTTAGAGCCCTCAGTACTTCAGTTAGCTCATTTATTTTCTTTCTCTTCCACACCTTTTACTTTCAAAAAAGCCCAAACCCTTGGAAATTCCATACAAACATTAATGCTAGCAGAATAGCGAAGTTAATCAGGAACTTAAATTCAGAGTGAAGAACTGCTCTTTCATCTTTATGTCTGTTGCCATGTGTGCGTGTCACATGCAAAACAATAATTTCCTTTCCAAAATTGATGATCTTTGCTGTTTAGATCTTTTGTGTTCCTGTCCTCAGTAAATGGTAGCTGGCAGCAATACAAATCCTGCTAGAACTGTAGCCCAAGATTTCCAAGTTAAAAGTTACGCAGAAACTTTTTGTTCTTAACAGTTAATATTGTCTCGATCTGTTAAAGACATTGAATAAGAGATTTCATAGCACTTGTAATGCTTCCATTAGGGAAAAGATAACAGGTGGCACAGATCACTATGCTAATTCTTTCAGTTAATGCTCTGTGGTTGACTTACTTTGGGTGGGATTCATCATAGCTAGCTTACATCACCTACGAGTCAGTTGTTAAGCCTCTATGAGTCATCTAGGCTCCCTGGGTGGTCATTGAAGAGAGAGAAACACTTCTGAGGCAGCAATTCAGCCCTCCCATCCTTATGCATAGATGTGGTGCTTAGGGACGTGGTTCAGTGGGGTGTTTGGCAGTGTTAGTTTTATGGTTGGACTCGATGATCTTAAAGGTCTTTTCCAACCTATATGATTCTATGACTGAGTCTGATTTCTTATGATGGATTGAAGTACTGCTTCCTGGGGCTGCTCTTGTCTTACCAGTGAGAAGATGTAGAGGCCTTTTTAGGGCTAGATGCATATTTCTCAGGGGTTTTAAAATATCTGGTATTCATCCTACTCTGCAATACCACAGTGATGAAGGCAGGATTAAGAACTTCGGTAGAACAGGCTAGTTAAGCTCCATCACCCCAAAACCCGATCTGTGTGTGGGGATTTGTAAGTAATTTTTGGCATCGTTAATTATTTTTAGAGTGATTAGGACTTAACAAGATTTCAGCTCTAAACAGACATTAGGATTGGGTTTGATCTGTCACATCCTATGTATCTTGGAAATATGAAGAATTTAAAGTTATTTCAAGGATACTTTATTTCATTTTTAGACTCAGTCTAATGGGATAGTATTGTTATTAGATAAGTCTAAGACAGTATTCTTGCATTGTGTCTCTAAGGTGATGATTTTAAGAAGTTGAAATCTATATTCCATTTAAGCCACATTAAACAAGTGAAAAAGAAGACTGTTACAAAATTACAGTGTTTGGCTAGATACCTAGTATCCTCTCAAAACATGTTCTTCAATGAGCACAGAAATATTTTACAGGCAAAGTTTCAGGAACTAGACAAAGAAATGAATTCTGTTCTGTTGGAAATGAAGACGGTAGAAAGGGAAATATATCTGCAAGATGATGCCATAGAAGTGACAAAACATCGTTGTGAATGTCTGGAGGCCCAAGTCAGAGCCCTACATTCGGAAAATTTAAAACTGAAGTGCGATGCAGAAACAGTACAACAAGAGTTTGAGATGCTATTTGAAAGAAATAATGAATATCGGGAAAAAATAAAGGCTCATAAACATCTCTTTTGGGAGATGGAAAGTAAAATGCCAGTTATGATTGAGCTTGCTAAAAAGAAAGCTGTTGTTAAAGAGTTAAGGACAAAGAAAGAGGAGTTAATGCGTGATCTCCAGAATCCAGAAGGATCTGTTATAAAACAAGTGCAGGTGCTGTATTTCCGTTTTGATTCTTTTCCTTTTGTGTGAAATAACTTTGGCATGGTGCAGCTAGTATGATTGATTGTTTTGTCTAATGTGTTTACAGTTCATGAGGGACTGACTACGGGCAATATAGGTAATTTATAATGCTATATTAATTGAAGAAATTTTGACTTCAGTATGCAGTAAAAAGTCATCATCAACCATTGTTATCTTGTTGTATTGTTGTAAAAGTCGGGTTCATTCTATGAGATTGAATGAACTCAGCTATGAAAAAAATTACAGAGCTGCAAACTAAACTGTATCATGCCAAACTGTTTGTGGGCTGCTTTGGGTAGTTGGATGAGCTTTCATGGACGCTTTTCAGAATTCTGTGCAACATAGGCATATTGTTAAATTTGTTATGTAAGAGCATAGTGTTCTTTTAACTGCTGTCAGGTTACAAATTACAGATGAGCTGTTTGCCAGCAGGAGGTAGATCTGATGAGACAGAAAGGAGAGTATTCTGGTTTGGTATTATAGTCTAATGTTGTTTTCACTTGCCACTGACTGCAGTTTATTAAAAACTATCATGTAGGCATTTTTTCACCACAAAACTTTAGCACTATGTGAACTACCACAGCTATGAAGTTGAAATGGACTCACAGATTTCAACTCTGATGCAACTTCCGTTATTGAAAAGCTGGTGTTACTCTATTAACGTAAATTGATGAAAATACCATTGTACAAGCAAATCTTTATACACAGATGAATAAACACTGATTAACACTGTATTTCCGTATGAGAAAGAAAAATCTATCTCAAATATTATGTAAAATATTCTTTGATTTTGCAATAAGTTGCATTTTAAACAAAATTTAAGACGACCAAAATGAGTTCAAATTCCTATTTTGTTGTAGTTTTTTGCGTATTTCTGATCATGAAGCCATCTTAAGTATCTAAAGCCACGTTATATATTATTTTAGCTATTAATAAAGTTAATAATTTAATTATTAATTATGTTAATTTTAAACTGTTTATTATAGATCATTATCTCATCTCTATTAATGAAATGAAGCTGTTGAAATGTAATATTTTTAATAAGTTTAATAGATGTACTGTGCAGCTTTTTAAGAAGGGAATTTATGTATCTTGACTTAAATCTGCAGGAAGATATTACACTTTTAAAAAGGGAAATCACAACCTTGAAAGAGGTCATTAGTAGAAAAACAGATTTGCTGGAGGAAGAGAAAAAAATGCATGCTAAGCTTAGAAAAGAAATTGAGGTGAGTCATTTTAATAAAATATAATTACAGTTCTCCTGGCAGAATGTAGCTAGTGCAAATTACTTTTGAAGTACTTGACATACTGTTGCTGGCCATGCATTATTCACGTTTATACAGTAACCATGCTATCTTAAATTCTTGATACTGATAGTCTTTCTAAAATTCAGAACTTAATTGCTATCATGAGAAAAAATAAAGTTAAGAACACTTTTTCCTTACGTCTTTAAGAAGGAGTTCAGCTGTGAACTTTTGGAATGATGTCCTGAAAAGGAAGAGGTAACTGAATGGTAGGAAAGCAAAATGCACAGGGTTTTATTTCTGTAGTACTTTTGAAATACTTTAAATTTCGCCTCTGACTTGATTATTCATGACTTGTCTCATGGTTCCTGATAACTCATCAATGGGAGAATCAATTGTGCCAAGAAAATGGACTTCCCATGAATCTCCCTAATTTGAGCTGACATTAAATTAGGCATAACACAGCAGCTCCTAATTAGCTGCCAGGATAAAATTCTGATAAATAGTTAAAACCTTCTCTTTTTAAATAATTGAACCATATTTTACACTTTGTTCCTTACTAAAATACTTTGTATGTCTAGCTAGCTTTTAGTTTGGAGCTTTCACATCATTTATCATGTTAGTTCAAATAAATGCCACAAAATCTAATGAGCAAAGCTCGATATTAAAAAGATTAACTGATCTAAGGTTATCTCTATTGCCCACTGTAAAGTGTAGGAGAATAAAAGAATAATTTTTCATGAGATAGAGAACAGTAGAGAATTTTTAAACTGAAAAGCAAAACACAGCCACTTTGGAATAGGTCTATGCTATTCAGTATCTGAGAAGATATTTTATTATCAAGACAACATCCTCCTAAGGAAGTTCTCTAAACCCAAAGTGAAATTAAGCAGACTAAAAATCATGTTCTGTTTTGTTCTTGAGATCAATTTGATTCAGTAGTGAAGGATAACCTCTTCTTCAGTTGTTTGGCTTATACGACCATTTTGTCTCAGAAGGAAGCAGGTTTAAAAATGAAACCTTTCAGGTTATTACTTTCTATTAAGAACTCTGGAAAACAGTCTGATTTTTAATATAAAAACTGACAAATGGACAGGCAGAGTCATTAATACCCAGCAGTCCTCAGCACAGCTCAGAAAGAATACTCAAGCTGAGCATGGGAATAAACTGAGATACTAGATACATGGATGAAGTTCCATTGGGCTGCAGTGGTGGGATTCATCTACAGACTGCTGACACCTGAATGTGGTTGTGTGAATGCAAGTGACTAGATATGAGTCAGACAGGTTCCTTGTGTGATCACTGGAGGTGTAGTCAGTACAGTTGATGTGTTCTAGAGATCAATTCTGTTGGCCAATGTAGGTGTTTACAGTAGGCGGTGCTGCATGATCTGGTCTTTTTGGACTTTATAGTATGCATTGGCTAGATTTCTGTTGATCAAAACAGGAATGTAGACATGTAGGTCTCATGCATCTCTAAAGTTAGGTGTCTGAATCTGCAAACTGATCCCAACTCAAGACTTCAGTGCTTGTCACAGGACTTTTACATATTGCATGGATCTTCAGCATCCAGCACCCCATGGGCCAAAACTAACTGGCCTCCTTACAACCTCATGAAGTTCAATGAGGCCAAATGCGAGGTCCTGCATGTGGCTTGGGACAATCCTCAGTATCAATACAGACTATGTCATGAATTGATTGAGAGCAGCCCTGTAGTGAAGAACTGAGGGGTATCAGATGAAAAATTGGATGTGAGCAGTTACTGTGCACTTGCAACCCAGAAAGCCAACTATATCCTGGGCAGCATCAAGAGGAGGGTGGACAGCAGGTCAAGGGAGGTGATTCTTCCCCTTTACTCACTCTGGTGAGACTCCACCTGGAGTACTGCATCCAGTTCTGGAGTCCATAGCTCAAGAAAGACATGGCCCTGGAGTGGGTCCAGAGGAGGGCTATAAAAACAGTCAGAGGGCCAGGATACCTCTCTTGTGGAGAAAGGCGGAGAAAGATGGGTTCGTTCAGCCTGGAGAAGAGAAGGCTCCAGGGAGACCTTTTTGCAGTCTTTGAATGTATAAAGAGGTCTTATAAGAAAGACATAGAAAAACTTTTTACCAGGGCCTGTAGCTACAGGACAAGGGATAACAGTTTTAGACAATTGAAAGGGTTAGATCTAGACTGGACATCCTCACCAGCTAATGACGTGGTGACAGTGTTGTTCGGAGAAGTTGTCATCATTAGAAATGTTGAAGGTTAGGTTGGATGAAGCTTTGATGGTTGATGAACCTGGTCTAGTGGAAGGTTTCCCTGCCTATGGCAGAGGATTGGAACTGGATGATCTTTGAAAGTCCCTTCCAACCCAAACCAGTCTGTGATTCATAGATTTGTGAAGAGTACATGAGCTTCCAGGTTTCTGAGCCTCTAGATACAAGCAAATCATCACATTTGATTAATGAATTTGATGTTGCTGTAGGACTTCTGGAGCCTTGACTGAGCACTCATCTAAGTCTGTCCCTACACTTAAATGCCTACAAAGCAAGCCTTGGTAATGGCTAAGCTGGCACTCAAACAGAATGGACTGACTCTCACAGCCCTGGTGCTCCCACTTTGTCTCAGTATTATTTCTGGTTTCCTGGAAAGATTGCCCAAACTAAGCACATTGTGTAGGAATTTGGAATGCCTTTCTAAAGCAGCTGAATTTTGGAAAGTTTGAAATTGTTGATGAAATATCTTTCTGCAAGAAAATGTGTGCCTGTTTCCTTTTTTCCAAGGAAATGTGGTGATGTGACATTGCTAATTAATAAACCAATTAATTCATAACTGGTAAGCTTCTCATCAGGCAATTTATAGACTTTATCCCTCTCCCTTTCCTGAGTACCAGCCTCACCACTTATCTCTCGAAGAGCAGAGCCTGTTCCCAGCCTTGGACAGGGATGCCAACAATGAATTGGAGTGGTTGCCTGTGTAGGCACAAGGCTTCAGTCATAAGGACTAATTCAAGACATCCGCAAATAATAGAAAATAGGTTGTTATATAAAAATAGTAAGAGAAATCTCCAAATACTGTCTATTACCCTGCTGCCCTTTTTTCTCCACATTGGTATGCAGCTATATTATTCTTGGCAGATGCTTGTCAATCATGTCCTAGAATGACATCCTAGAATGCATCAGTGGTGGAGATTTCACGAGTGCCCAGGGAATTTTTTCTAATGGTTAACTTACATGTACCCAAGGCCCAGCAAAAAGAGCAATGTTCTCCCTCTGTCCAGTAAGCTTATTAGTACTCCCTGCCTTATGGGATGTGCCAGTTCCCAATAATGGTGCTAGACACTCATTTCTAAAAAATGCAGGTAATACTGATCATAGATGTTTCAGTGTGGTACAACACAGTCCTAGTGATGTCCTGGAAACACTCACTCAGATGAATGAATCTGACAGCATCCCTCAAAAAGATGTGAAGGATTCTAGTGGAGAGCCAGACAATGTGAAGAAAGACAACCCATCACCAGTCAAAGAAGGCAGCATGATTTATAGAATGTTAGTGAGGGATGGAGTTAGTTAATATGTGAAATTTAGGGATCAAGACTCACAGGAAGTCACTGACAATGCTGTAATTCTGATGCAGATGTACACCATCATGCATGTGTTAAATACAGTGTGAGTAATATTTCAGTAAGCAGACACAGGAGTAATTATACACTACCACTCATATGCTATTGAAACTAGTGTAAGCAAGCCCAAATTTTCATTAAGTGAATACCCATTGTTTCCATTTTTATTATAATGAGTGTTTCATGTTTTTACACTTCAGAATGCAAATCCTCAGAAGGTGGTCTGCAGCAGCCATTCTTCACATAAGGCAGCAATGGGAGCGAAGTTGATGATACAGTACCGCATTGCCACAGTATTGCCTTTCTAAGGAAAACACACCTTTTAAAGTGCCATGCAACAGTGAAGGTGCTGCTACAGCCACCTACGTTACCTCATTTGTACTCTAATTTATACCCAAACACACTTGTCAAAGAATTAAAATTTATTTCTTTCTCATCTCTCACTCTGGAGCCTGAAATCTTCCCTGTACAGAGCGTTGCCACAGCTGTGAGATGGTGACTCTTTGGATGGAATTTGCTTTGCTGTATTTTAGACATCTACAAAGCAGATACCCACATTGAACTCCTCACTTCAGTTCTTAGTGGGACAGAGCTTTTCTTTCCTTTTGGAGGTAAAAGAGGCAGAATTCCTATTGTCCTTAAACAGATATCTATAATAAGTCAGATGAATTACTTCCTACATGTCTGTGTCTCTTCAGAGGCTACAAAATGAACATGGAATGACTTGGTCAAATGTCAGAATCAACGCTTAGAAAGAGTTAGGGGAGCTGAAACCAACTCTGTAAATAGTTTTACTTGAAAAAATTTTGAATTAATTTTATTCTGTTTTATTAGGTACAGAATAAAAGATATGATGCTATCCTAAAGCGTTTGCATTGCCAACTGAACAAACTCTATTCAAATAAAAGACATTGGCACTGGAACATTCAACAGTTGGAGAAGAAGGCAGCAGAATTAAAGAAGTGTCTTGGAGTAGGGGAGTTAAAAAGTAGCATATGAAGGAAACCTGACACAGCTACAACATGGGTGATCTTTGCCAGACGGAGGAACTTTTTTTTTTTTCTGAAAATGCTAGAAATAGTAAATAGCACAATAGCTGAACAAGGGCAAACGATTTCTTCCTAAGTTTTTCTTCCTTTCATTCTGTGGCTTAAACTAGGCTGTGCTCAATCTGTAATGCTTTGGAATAACTTTGGGTTCTTTTTACTGTAGCCAGAGGCTGTTCAGAAGAAAGTTATTAACATTTCCAGATGTGGATTTCCATGTGTCAATTTTATCTAAAAAGTCATATGAAGTCAACCAAATAAGGCTTGAAGAGTTCCTTTTTATTTGATTAGATCTCTGAAGATTGAGTTCTACATTGTTTTTCCTACAGAGAAGTAGGTATCTGTATATTTGCAATCTTGGGATACCAAAATTCCAGGTCTTTTATCCACATCCCTTATTATTGCAACCTACTAGTGAACTCTGAAAGCTCTGATATCCTGTGTGTTGTTTGGGAGGTTCATATAGCTGATGTTACGACCTGTTTGCCCTATATCTGCCACGTTGTCCTAACATGGGGGACAAGGAGGACACAAGCTGTCCAGCTATAAAAGGCTTAGGGACTGGGACTGGGCTTCCGATGACCTGACTTCATCTGGTCTAATGTATTCTGAAGATTGAGTTCTACATTGTTTTTCCTACAGAGAAGTAGGTATCTGTATATTTGCAATCTTGGGATACCAAAATTCCAGGTCTTTTATCCACATCCCTTATTATTGCAACCTACTAGTGAACTCTGAAAGCTCTGATATCCTGTGTGTTGTTTGGGAGGTTCATATAGCTGATGTTACGACCTGTTTGCCCTATATCTGCCACGTTGTCCTAACATGGGGGACAAGGAGGACACAAGCTGTCCAGCTATAAAAGGCTTAGGGACAAGTACACTCAGAACTGGGCTTCCGATGACCTGACTTCATCTGGTCTAATGTATGTTGTTAAAGAGAAATGAGTAGGTAAAAAGAGGACTGCATCTGTACAGCTTTGAAAATGGGACAACTCAGCCTCTAGAAATAAGAATGCATTATCGATGATTGATCATAGAGGAACTTCCTGTGACCAGGCTCTTAACTAACTAGCAGTAGTCATCTAAGTGCTTAACGTTCGGTAAAGTGATCCTTAACATTAATGACCACCTGGTAAAAGTTATTGTTAAAATAGTAGTGAACAGTAGACACTTTTCTTTACCTTGTTTTTATTCTGTGCTTGGCATTTGAGGAATTTACAGTATTTTCTCTGTTATACTTAAGACAATAGTTCTGGATGGACATAATCTTTAACATTTATCTGTTCTATGAAAGTAGCTTTTTATTTGAAGTGTTGTCTTGAATGATTTAGATTCATCTTTACTCCGAAAGTTAAAATAAAGATTTTAGCAAGTTGAGTATATGCGGTGGAAACTAGTAAACTGCCTATATATTGTGAGGTTAGGAAAGCAAAGTTTAAAATGCAATACTGTTATTGTGCTAGAACATGTGTATATTAATTATATTTATGTTTCCCTTAATATTATATTTTCACTTAATATAAAGTTTTTTTAAGCAATATGCTGTCTCATGTTGTCTTTCTGAACATTTTTAGACTCCCAGGTTGGTTTGGTCGTCTTCTCTGCAATACTACCATGCTGCTTTCATTAAAACAGTAATGAAATAATGAAAACCTCAATATCCTATGCTGTAGTAACAGTAATGTGATATCAATAATTTGATGGGTTAAAATTTTTCTAATTTATTTTAAAAGAAGACAATCATCTTAAAACTCATCTTAAGTACCTTTGTGTTCTGAAGTGACTTACACATTCATTGCTGACAAGTCCACAAAGCACCAACACTGAATCTTATCATGTATGTAGTACACTGGTGTAACACTGCTGTTTATCCCCACGCAGAGCAGAACAGCCTGCCTTTGATTAATGTATGTATCTTCTAGAAAGGGATCCAGGCTTGAAAAATTGGAGTATTTGCTGCCTTATTGGTAGTATCAGTGATTAACTACTCTTCTTTTGTTTTGCATCATTTCTAATTTGAATTTATTTTGCCATCTGGTGAAATGAGTGTACTTTATACCTGCTCCATAAAAATACTTATGCACTGCCTTCTTGCTGAATTTAATAGATCAAGCCTTCCAAAGTTACTTGTGAGTCAGATCTGACTGAGAACTTTAGCTTAATGTATCCCCCCCAAAGCGGTACAACATCCAGAATTCTCCAGGTGGTAAGACTGCGTGCCCTTAAACGTGCCTTTTACCACTGATATTGTCTTGTTTTCATATTTAGTTTCTAATTGTTTCTGAACCAGAACAGTCAGTGCAGCAAGACACGTTTCTTATCAGCTGCACAAATTACTTCAACCACTTCGTGTACTTAGACACGTATTACCATGGTTATAATATCACAGTTTAACCTTGCACTTTATTGTCAGTTGAAAATAACTCTAGCAGACAATCAAAACCTTCTAATTTAACAATAATTAACCTGTATTTTTCATTTTGACCAATGAAGATGTTCATTATTCTTTAGGTATTAGGGCAGTTTCTACATATCAACACACATACAGCATAGTTCGTATTGAGTAAATACTTTAGGCTTACATTTTCCCTGTTCATTTTCATAAATCTCAGTAAATTCTAGTATCTCACATGACTTTTATGGTTCTTTTAAAATCATTTAACAAAGGCGGTTACAAGAACTGTATGTAATACTCCTGTTAGTGCTGTGTGCAGAAATGTTGCCTTCTCCTACACAGGGGCCTTCCTGTCATCCAAGGCCTAAGTTGTTTCATACTCCTTTTTGCTCTGTACTTTGCAAGAGATCTTGGTCACTGGGGCCCTTGACCCCTTCAAGGGATCTCAGCTATCAAAGGTGTATTTCTCCTTTTTCCTCAGTGTAAAACTTGCCTTTTCAATCTGCATGTTTAAATGGGCTGAACTTACCTCAACTGTGTCTCAAATACTCTGGTAACTACAGAGGATTCCCCTACATCTGGCAATAGCTGAACTCTGTATCAGGAAGAACCCTGACCATTTGTGATTCCCTCCAATTCACGTCCTGGTTTTCCCAAGAAGAAACTCAGCTGTGCAGGCCAGAAGGGATCTGCCGCATGGTTTAGACGTATCCCTGTATGAATGGTGGGAGCTTTGGGAATTAAAATGTCCCTCAGCTTCCCAGCTTTCCTGCCACAAATGTAGCTATAGTTCAGTAGTTTGATTTTATTGTGTGTGCCTGTGCGACGTGTAATGGTTCTGCGTTCAGATGTTTTGTGTGCCAAACACCACATTTTACAGGATCAAAGACATTTTGCATGCTTCTGATTAAAGAGAACTTTGTATCATACATATATTTGTATTTACATATTTTCCCACGTGCAGCATTTCAAATTCAGCATTTAATATTTAACAGATAATAAATATAGGAAAGACATAAGCATTTTACTGGTGAATTGTAGTTAACTGGGGGAAACCTCATCTGGGAAAAAAAACTCAGCTGAAGAAGGAAATATAAATTACTGCCTTCTCTAAACTATCAGCGTTCTGTTTGATATATGGAAAAAGAAGTGCACGTAGCTTTTTATAAAATGTATAATTCCAGCAAATCTTGGCAACCTACTGAGGTGGAGTTTTCTTGGCACAGTGTTGAACATTAGTAGGTTGACCTCGGGGCATTTTTTTCACTTAGCGTGCGAGCACAGACGGTAGGAGAATGATTTATGATTTTGGGGGTATAACTCGGTGAATGCACTTTGTGTTCTTTACATGAGGCTCTCCCAGCTCCCGGTGGAGAAGTGTGCTGACAAACCCACATCAGTCATTTCTGAGGATGGGTGTGGAGCTAAGGAAGGAACTTCAGCCTTTAACACTCTGCAGGTGACTGGAAGAGGAGTGACTGCCTGCTCTGAACAGCAAAACAGAGAGCAAACAGCAACAGGCATGTAAATCAGTAAGGGTGTGGAAAAACCTACCAGCCAACAAGTCCTACCCACTGCTTAGCAGAAGTTTGAAGCACAGGAAAATGGATTAATTCCAACAATATAGTGTAAATGATTAAGAATATATTGGGGGAACTCCACACTGAACAGGGAAACAATACAGCCATTGGATCACATCATGTGATGCAGCAAATGTACTGATGGGTGCTGAAGAGACGGATTTCCCCCTGCTATAAGCTTACGCTCCACATGAAACCCTTTCATGTGACCCAACAACCTCAGATCCTGGAGAAAAGGAAACGTGTCAGAAAATACAGACATACCTGCTGAATCTTTGCTCTCATCAAGGCCACATGAGATACGCACAGAAGAGGGAAGGTAGTTGGCAATAGACACCTACGTTACACTGCTTTGCCTCTGCTGCAGAGTTTGCTTTGGCCCTCAGGAGAGTCACTTGGAGAGAGGTGCAGGTATGAGTGTGGTCGTAAGTAGTGCATGCTATCCTGCTACGGTTCACACACGATGCTTCAGAGGAAGAAGAAATCGTGGTCACAGTGTGCATGGATGGTATATATCATGCTCCTGAGGTGAAAAAAAATGCTTTCAGAACTCTTACCTAATTTTCTGAAATACGTGAATATATTGTTATCAAAGCAATTATTAGATCATTTGTTAAAATGTGGCTGCAGCATGTAGCTCTGAGTCGTGTCGAGGCAGTGACTTCTTGAGAAATTCCAAGCAGTACTGAAATATTTTAATTGTCTGCTTTGCAGGAGGCAAACACTTTTTCAGGGGCAGGGTTAAGGCAGTGCAATGAACTGCCTCAGAAACGTGCATCAAGCAAAAATGATTCTCAGCCTGCTTAATGTACCACACGCAGTTCTTTCACTTGGCTTTTTCTAGCTTTTGGAGGAAGCAACATGCAGGGACCTAACAAAAAGAAGAAAAATAGTAAACCACACACTGCAAAGGACAAAGCAAGATAAACGAAGTCCCCACCCTCTCTATCCACAGAAAGAAAGACAATTGCACTGCACATTCCCCATCTGGATGAAAGCAGACAGAGGAGCCAGCTCTATCATGCCACTAAATGTAATTCTGGCTGAAAATGATTGCTACAGTGAGCAAAGGGCTCTGTGCTGAACAGAGATTTCCCCTGTTAGGAAATGACATGAGTGTTTCTACATTTTGCAGTAGCTTTTTAATTCAACATAGTCTAAGTTTACATAATTTAGTAAAATGCTCTCTAAATATTTACGAGAGGAGGAAACTGCTAAATCTCTCATTTTATTATAAATATCACATACTGTATATTCAATATTTATTTACTAAATGTCACATAAAAGCTTCAGTGTTTTTCTATCAATCATCTACACATTATATTAATTAAAGTAATATATCACTTGCAGTGTTTTCCTCGAAGTTATGAAGACTTCTGGAGTGGAACTAACACCTACAGTTTGAAATGCTTTTTTCCCCCTACAGTGACAATGAAGTCTAATAGTTCCCTCTAGTGGTGAAATGTCTTTTTACATGGTAAAGGCACCTTCATACTTGTTTCTGTTTGAAGATCAGTACTTATCATGAGAACAATTAATATTTCTGTAGAACATGACGAATACTCCTAAATGCTATTTTACTTCTAAAAAAGCATGATGAAAAGGAGAGGCTGAGTATTCCAACTGTTGCAACTGTGAACACCAACAACTGGGGGATGTAATTTATTTATTCTTAATTACTGATCTATTTTTAAAAGAGGAAGGATTTGGCATATTTCCTCAGACTGTCTGTTCTAATCTGATTTATAATGCCAAGTCCACTACAAATAGAAGAACTCCACATTCTTTCTTAAAAATAATTTTTTAAAAGTGGTTTCATGAGCTAAAAGCATTCATCTGCAAATTTCTCCTTAGGTCACTGTTGTGTAAGAGAGAACTATTCTTTTTAAGGTCTTCAGCTTCTTGCTGCTTGCTGAAAAATAAATTTCAAAAAGATTAAGTCAGGCTTATAGCTGCCTAAAACTGATGATAGCTGGTAGTTACGGATTTGCAATATATTATATAAACCTGTATTTTCAGGCTTCTTGAATAACCCTGCCAGGGCTGAATCTTTTGGCCTGAAACTGCAGTTCTGTCTCAAGGTCAGTGTTCTGGAAAGCTTAAACATGAGGTATGAATGTCATCGCCTGAGGCACCCAATATACTTGACAAGAGAAAGGCATCTCACTGCCGATTCAGTTCATGCGTGCCCTATGGCAGAGTCTGGCTCTTTCTGATCACTACAAAGGTATCCTAGAGCAACTACCCTTAATTTAAAAGACTCAATTAAATGTCTACTTTGTGTGAGATAAGCCCAGAAATAGCACAGCCAATCTGTTGTTTACCTGTATTTAAAGGTTTATTTTATGGCTGCATGCTCTGGAGCAAAGGATTGAACTTTGGAAGGGGTTTTTGAGGGGAGAGGGAGGACAGTTTCAGGCTAACCATCGTGTAATTACCTACTTTTATCACTTTTATCTTTTTCAGTATTGGCACAGAACTCTAATCTATTGAATCCCAGCTTTATAACAGTCATATAAAATGTACGTCAGTAGTCCAGCGTCCTTCTCAACCAACTCAGATAAAAGTTATCTGGGTCTTGTGATTAAAATTTTACCCTCTGGTTTTGTCACATCTGTCACAGTCACTAAAGGATTGGAACACCCTGCTCTGGTGCAGTTACAAATATTCTATCCACCTTTTTGGCATCTCTACTAAAATTATTATTGTCTCTCAAATTATGAGTTCATATTGTCACTAAGGCTTCCTTAATTGTTAATGCATTTGTATTAGGTTGACTGATGCCGTTGGAAAAGCAAGCAAACAGGTTGGCAGAGGAGAGTTTGGGTATCTCGGGGTTTTTTTCCCCAGTTAACACTTGTTTGTTCTTTCTTTGTAGTTATGGAGGGAAAGAAACACTTCTAAGGGTTGTTTCATCTGAACTGCTTTGTACATTTGCAGGAATTGTGCCCTTAAAGTCCTGCTTCCCTCGATTGACTGTAAAGAGACTGAAAGGTCACTAACTCAGATGTAAATAACCACGTTCTGATGACTAAAGTTAAGTAAGGTATATGCAAGCCCTGTATCCTTAAGCCACTACAGCCACAATAGTCGTGTTAGTAAATGCTCAAAATTTCTCTCTCCTTTTTTTTTTTTTTTGTCCTTCATTGTCTTATTGCTGGCCACACGTTTTTCTTTGTGTTTCTTTAGCTTTCCCTATTGATTTCCTGGGTTGTAAGCTTCTCATTTATAGATTACATTCACATTTTCCATATGTTACACTGCGGAGCAGTGGGAGGCTGGTTCTAACAGCTATTTCCATTTGCCAGTGAACCAGACTAGGCTTTTAGCTAAAGATTTCCTCTTTCTTGATGGAGCACTCTTCACTTTTTAAGCATCTTTTTAGTTTCTATCATAGAACTCCCATTCTTCATTTGCTTTTTTCTATCTGCTGCTCCCCAGCCAACTTCACTCACAGTTTTCATCAGCCATGGGCAATTAGACATTTTACAGCACCAGCTGCTGTGCAGGGTATCCACCTCGCCTCTCTTGGACACGTATTTAGAATTTAGTAACTCGTGTTCTGGTGGTGTCTTGTCCTTTGCATTGACTATGGAGGGGATCTGGCTGGGAAGAAATGTACCTTTTGGATGACTGACATGGGGTGAGATGAAACATCTTAGGGCTCTAAACAGGTGGCATGACTTGCCTTCTAGCAGATCCTATTTCCCTTGTTGCCTGAAAAAAGAATTGAGGACAACTAGCTCTAAACTCATGGTAGCTGATGAAAATTACATGACATAAATCCCATCTATCATCTGCAGTTATCCCTAACCGACTCCAGGCCAGGAATTAATACAGCTCTATCCATCGTAGTGAGACCGTAATTGAGTTACCCTGTACTGAGAGCAGTAATACTTTCTGTGTTAAAGTATCACAAGGAATAATTTTAGAAGCTCTAATAAGTAGTGTGACCTCCATGCTACATTTCTGAAATTGAATTCTCCCATGGCAAGACAATTGCTCCCCCGCAGTCTGCCTCTCACTGCAGACAAGTCATAAGAAATAATTCTGGTATGGTTTCACGGTCTATAAAGCATCTCCCTCCTTCCCACTCTGCTGTGTTTTCTTCTTGTCTTTTGTAGTTTAGCACACTGACAATCAGTTTCTGAATTTTGGGGATATACATACCAGCTAGCAGTGTCTTTCTACTTCATTCTCTACTTTCACCTCTCCCTGTAAACAAATTCTATCTAAAGATCTTTAGCATTCCAGTCATGTGAACTACCTCACCAGTTGCCAGTAATACTTGCATCAGTGAGAATTTCCAGTCTCTTCTTCGTAACCTAGACTTTTAAAATTTGTACCTAATGACCAGAAAAATGCTGAGCAGCCCCTTGAAAATGATGAAGTTGGAAATATAGGTAATAAACTTAGATAGGGATATCAGGGAAGTGTGGGTGGGGGACAGACACAGGCTGAAATGAGTGGAAGTAGAAGAAACTGGGGAAGGGAAAACAGTAGTACGTAAGCCCGTGTTCATTTTATACTACAGAGCCTGTAGTAGAATGTGAGGTTCCTAAGTCTGAAAAATCCTCCACAGTCAGCAGATAATCTCAACTTGCTCCAGCTGCTGGGGAATTGCAGTCTGTGTTACTGTCGGCGTCTGTTGACAGAGACCCATGCAAAAGGTCTAAAGGACTGATCCTGATGTTGACTACGAGTATCAGCAGAATTTCACAGGGTTACTCTTTTAGTTTGAACTCATTCTTTGAACTAAGCTATGAGATTTGTTTGATGCTCTGTTTCCCATGGAATGCCTTTCTCTTCCTCATGTCACCTCCAGTGCTTCCTTGCAGGGTGCAGTAGCCCCTTACATTTTTTAAAGCAGCAAGTATAGCAGATGGAGAGGTAGCACCTAGATCTTGTTGCAGGTCAACACTGCAGCTTCTCCTTCATGGTGTGACCTAATGGCTCAAGTTTATTCAACCATCATGGGACTCAACATTTTGCTGTCTTCTGTGCTAGAAAAGAAATGGCCTCGAAGTCCAGAAAGGAAGAGAGTTTTCTCATTGACATTCTATGTTATTCTGCAGGTATTTCAGTGGTATACAGTAATTCCTATACCTCTAACACACATAAGATCTGTTTTAACATGAAGAATTTGAGTTTTGGTGAGTTACCTATAATAACAGAAGAATTCTATGGCTGAATTTGGAATCATATCAGTATTAAGGATTCTCACAGTAGGACGGAGAGAAGAAAGTCAGCCCAGTGCAGTTGTCATTTCCTGGTCTGCTTCTGACAGAAGTTGCGTTCAATTCTCTCAGTGATTTGATCTTCTAGGTCGGAAAAGAATGTTTTTCAACAGATTGTTTGCATAACTGTACACAACCCCTTACTGAATTTCTGGAGAATCTTATTTCTATACCCATACTCATTTTAATGAACTTTGTCTTGTAATTATTCAATTATCCATCCTGCTGCTCAAAGAAAATCAGCATAACAATGCATTAACACAGCACTGCAGCAATTAACACTCACAAAACAACAAAGAAACACCTCACTACTCAGAGGGATCAAAGTACGAAATCAAAAGTAACTCATTAAAATTGTCCTAACACCACTTCACTCCTTACAGTAGCAATCACAATGTGTTGGTGGTTTTGACTCCTTTCCTTTAATACCTAAAAAGAAGCTACAGATCACACTTATTCCATCCTCAGAAATATAGTAATTAAGAATTTCAAAGCCTTTTTGATTTTCTGTTGAAAAGTAGGAGCTAATAAATCAATTGCTGGTTCACTGCAGCTTTTGTCTAGTCTAACTCCACTCACTTCAGTAAGTCTGGAGTTGAAAAAGGGACCATACATTGACAGTTACACCTGTAGATAGTTCAGTTGTTGCTTTTAAAACATAATCTAACTCACTTTGCTGTCGTATTGCCCAGGCAGTTGCAGAAGCTTTTCTTTCCGTTTGCACAGCTTTGTGATGTTTGGTTTTTTTTCTCAGTAACGAGTTTTTTTTTCTTCCTTGGTGTTACATTGTAATACTAGCTGATGGCATGGGGGATTTTGACTAGTTTTAGGTTATTGACAACAGAGACATCCTTAACCATGCTTGTTAGATCTTCAAGAGTGCTAATTTTCTCCTACAAAGGGAGTGTTGAACTTTCATTAGTGTATTTCTCATGTGCTTTAATTTTCTGATACAATTTAGTGTAATTATGTTTGCTTTTAATACATAAGTGTGGAAAATAATGTACATTGGGAAACAAACAACAAAAAAGCTGTCATAAAAGCATAGAAGAGCAGCTGATAAGAAAGACAGCAATGCAACATTGTTTTTAGAAGCAATGGAACACAAGAAGAGTTGGCATACTGTGACGCTAACAACTTTAATGATGTATAGAAGGTCAAGTATAAATCAGAGAAAGAAGATCTGTTAATAGAAAACATGTGGTGGTATACTAAAATTAGAAGACTAGAAATGTGAAATACAAAAGCAGAATCCTGATTAAATGGTTGATTGGAAATATATTCTATGGGATTTTTTTCTCTCCTGAATGGAACATGAGTCATAATTCTTAGAGATAACAGAAGGGAGATTTTGGCTATTGAGTCCAAATTACCAGCGTGAAGTATGTGTCCACTTTATTTCTTCCTCACTCATAGATGACAATCATCTTTAGGGCAGAGTTCAGGGATGTTTGTTTAACCAAACAGTGAGTTGGAATCAATAGACAAGTGGGAGTACTTTTTTAGTGGGGATTTAGCAGTCGTGAAAGTGAATGGTCTGTTTCACAGCTGTTAATTCTCTTACTTTTGCAGATGTGCCTAATAAATTTCAACTGGGAATTATGTTCCTTAGTAGATACACTAGTACAGTTCTGCAGTGCTGGAATTCCAAGTAATTTATCTGCAAAACACCTCCCTCCACGGCCTGCACTTGGATGTTGTGTTAGCTGATCAGCCCCCTCTCCAACATGGCAAAAAGACTTGTAATAGTGGAATGGACAGCAAAGCAGAAGACCACTTGCAGCAAAGCTTGCTGAATCTTTATGGGAATCTTCTTGCCTAACTTTAGCCATCCCAAGCATGTAAATGACTAAGACAGATTTCCTGTGTGTGAGAGAAATACAGTAAGAAGGTGACTCACCCTCTCTTCAGCTAAGTGTTTTGGTGGAATTATTTTCTCTAATAATGCAGAATGGCCCTGCAGTGATTCCTTCACTAGCAATGTTCCTTTTGGCTGTGTTAGAATTTGTTTTGTCTAATGTTCAGCCATTTAAGCATTAGCTAACCTCATCTAGGCTTCTTGGACTGAGGAGCAAATCCAGTGTGCATGCTGAAATTGATGCCTGTTTGTCCTCGTTTGAGTTAGAACAGAACTAATCCTGTTCAGTGATTTCACTTTCCAGCTCAGGCTCTTCTAAGTGATGGCACTGTCTGAAGTTAACGGCGTATTTCTGCAGACAGTGACTGCTTCTAGAAGTGCCAACGCTTGAGGTTTACAGTTACTGCCAGGGGTTGGTGTGCAGAAAGGCTCTTGCTTACACTTGCTCCTGTGCAGACCAAGGTCACTGCTAAATCCTGTGTCCCACGGTGGGGGTGCAGTAAGTGAGAGGCTGCAGCTGTGGGGAGGAGCAGACAGGACAGGTGACCCAAAACTGACAAACAAGATGTTCCATCTCATAGACATCATATCTGGGATAAAGCTGAGGGATCATAGAATCATAGAATCATCTGGTTGGAAGAGACCTTTAATATCATCAAGCCCAACCATTCACCCTGCACTGCCAGGGTCCCTAAACCATGTCCCTCAGCACCACATCCACATGGCTTTTAAACATATCCAGGGATGGGGACTCCACCACCTCCTCGGGCAGCCTGTTCCAATGCCTCACAATCCTCTTTGTAAAGAAATTTTTCCTGATATCTAACCTAAATTTCCCCTGATGTAACTTGAGGCCATTCCCTCTCGTCCTGTCGTTCTTAACATGGGAGAAGAGACCGACCCCCACCTCCCTGCAACTTCCTTTCAGGTAGTTGTAGAGAGCAATAAGGTCTCCCCCGAGTCTCCTCTTCTCCAGACTAAACATTCCCAGTTCTCTCAGCTGTTCCTCATAAGTCAAGTTCTCCAAACCCTTCACTAGTTTTGTTGCCCTTCTCTGAACCCGCTCCAGCAACTCAACATCCTTCTTGAAGTGAGGGGCCCAAAATTGGACACAGGATTCAAAGTGCGGCCTCACCAGTGCTGAGTACAATGGGACAATCACTGCCCTGCTCCTGCTGGCCACACTATTGCTGATACAAGCCAGGATGCCATTGGCCTTCTTGGCCACCTGGGCACACTGCTGGTTCATGTTCAATCGGCTGTCGACCAGCACCCTCAGGCCCTTTTCTGCTGGGCAGCTTTCCAGCGACTTCTCCCCAAGCCTGTAGCATTGCAGGGGGGCGTTGTGGCCCA
>NW_010408903.1:311-12483 GCF_000710305.1 Buceros rhinoceros silvestris | reverse complement strand
CCTGCTGGCCACACTATTGCTGATACAAGCCAGGATGCCATTGGCCTTCTTGGCCACCTGGGCACACTGCTGGTTCATGTTCAATCGGCTGTCGACCAGCACCCTCAGGCCCTTTTCTGCTGGGCAGCTTTCCAGCGACTTCTCCCCAAGCCTGTAGCATTGCAGGGGGTCGTTGTGGCCCAAGTGCAGGACCCGAATCATGAGGGTCTCAGTCTCCCTTGCCCTCCTCTTCAATGGCCTACATCTGAGGAGCCTCTGTCCATTCTGCCTTCAGTCCTGGGCCTTCCCTGGTGTCTGCCCTGCAGCGTCAGTGGTGACAGTGACGTGGGGGGTTGGGTTCAGTAGTGGTATTGTGTGTATTTGTATTTCATGTTATTATTATTCTCATTAAAGTTTGGTTTTCTTTTCCAATCCATCAGTCTCTCTCTCTTGCTCCTTTTCTCTTTCCCCTATTTGGGAAAGAGGGGGGAGGGGGGTGGGTAACAGAGAACATTTGTAATTCATCAGGTGGCCGGCCCAGCCCTAACCTTGACACTGTTAGGGGTAGCATGAATCATCTTGCGGATATGACTCTTTTTCCATGTTCTACAGAAGGAACCAACACAATTAGCTTCAGCTGTATTTTGGACTCTTCCAGCTAAAATACAGCATAGATATAACTCGCTTACTTTTAGCCATATAAAATTTGGATGTCTGGTTTAAATGAGGACACTACTTTCACTTGGCCTGTCTTTGCCGCTTATTGCAGGTAACTTCTGGTCACTTACTGTTGAAAATACCAGCGCAAACAGTCTTTCTCTTTGTGTTTAGGATAGAGGTGGTGATGTTCAGAAAATTCAAGGCAAAATAGTTGCTTTTAAATTTCAAAGTACATTTTCTGATGTGGTACTCCACTGATGGTTCTGCCATTCGCATTACTATCTCTTATATTTATATATAATATTTATATAGCTCCATCAACAATGAAGAATGCAAGTTGGTCCTTTAGAGGGTGGCATTTTTCCGAGTGACATAATTAAACAGATCCACGTGGACAGTAAAATTCCTTCTTTTTAGGTGCTAGTGGTTTGAGAAGATATTTTATATTCCTTCCAGTCATTTTATATTCCTTTCAGTCAAAACCTATTTTGTGTGTTTTACTGCATTGTAAATGGCTGATCTGTAATGAGTGTAGTAGTTTAATTTTTTTCATTTTAATGAAAAACGGAAAAAAACCCCTTAAAAAACACAGAGAGTTTAGCAGCTCTGCTCAAAAGCGAAAGGCAGACTGATTCTCTGAAATCATACCTCCCCCCAGGCAGTGTAATCACAGTCATTTACTGTCCCACAGCATGTGAAACATGGCAGGACATTACAGAAGACAAAGCCACAACTGTTACCACAAAAGTACTAACTAAGGTTTGTAGCCAGCAATCTCTGTAGAAGAAGAAAATGTGAAAGTTGAAGTTTTATATAGTATGAAGATTGTAATGTTCTACCATTCTTTAAACAGGAACAGTTTGATGGAGCAGCTCCCCAAATTTTCCACTGGTTCCAGCATGCTCCTGAATTCTCTCCCAGTTGCAAGCACAGTCTTTTATTCCTGCTTCTGGTTGTGAATCCCACTTTTGCAATAACACTTCTGCTGCATTCACAAACCTTACCGAGTTCTGATCCCTTGTTTATGAACCACTGCTCCTCATGGTATTTTTCACCCAGTGTATTTTTCCTCACATACATAGGCATTCTGCTTTCCTTCTTTTATAACGATCACCAGGATCTTTAAGAAAGCAGGAAAAATTCATTAGAAATGATGTCACTCACATAACATCATTGCAACTTGACACTGTAAGAATGACAAATTACATGTTTTGGTCTGCAGAGAGTCTGCCAAGTCCAAGCTGCCTTCACGATGTTCTGCAGTAAATTTGGTTAGCATGGTTGAGGAGAAATGATTGTCTGCACTGAAGTGATTGCTGTTTTCACTTTCTTTGTTATCATTCCCATATCTGTAGCTCTTTGACATGGCAAATCACCACTAAGAGACAAGCATGAAGTGTCTGTCAGCGAATGGCCCAGCATCAAAATAGACCAATTAGCAATGTCCCCATCTGCTGCCTAGGCTCGTGCTTCCTCCCTGCCTTGTTGCCAGAGCCAAAGGCTGAACTGGAAGCAGTGGGTTTTATGCACAGCAGCAGGAGCCAATTTCTCCGATGCTACACATAGTCCAGAGAAATTCTCAAAGGAGCTGGAGAACGGAGGTATCATCAGCGCCTTTCTTACAGGAGCTGTGCCTCTTCTCTTTAAACAATGCTGTTCAAGAGACCACTACAGACTGGTTGGGGTCCATTTAAGACAGAAGGTTAGAGTTTGTGCCAAGAAGAGTTTTTCTCTTTCACACCCGTACAGGGGCAGAAGCTGCCCTGCCTGGTTTAAGGAATCAATGTGCTAAATATCCTCTTAATTATGTTAAAATCTTACACTGATCTGAGACTGATGAAAAATATAAAGGGAGATTAATGAAAGCCTGCCACAAAACCGATCCTGTATCTAGCAAATACCATGTATCTAGCAGATACCAAATCTGTAGAACTTCAGGTTTACAATATCAAGTCATTAACTACTGGGTAAACTAAATGAAGTGAAAAGAAAACATTTGCACACACTGACATGAAAACAGAGTCAGTTAACTGCATCTGTGTGCTAACACAAAATGCTTTCACTGTCATGAGCTTCTTCGTGGCCCTCAGTTACCCCCTTTGGAAAGTCCTGATTACACAGGTGGCACTAGGATTCTCAATCTGTGTTCTGTGATTTTAGTTTCCAGAAGCCTCTCACTTCAAAGGCTGCATGAAAGGCTTTCCACAGCAAATTCAGTGTTCCCAGCCCTTTCCAGCACAGTGCCAAATGGAGTTGCATTGCCTGAAATTCCCATGTGTGGCTGCTGCCAAAACTCATACTCCTGAGGGCTATATAAAAATCTTAACTTGGTGTCTGGGAATGGAGTTGGAACTCTGCTGTGAGAGCTGGTGACTCTCTTTGTGCTTCTGATTCTGGCATAGAGAAATCTACATCCATGTCAAGGTACAGTTTCAATGATCTTTTCTACTTTCAATGTCTAAAAGCACTCCACAAGGCACAGATAAACATAATCTTCATTGACAGTTGATGAAGTTGGAGCCTAAGAAGCTGTAACTTGCTCTGATGCAGGTTCCATTTGTAGCAATAAAAGCTCCGATAACCCGTATTTCCATCCTGTCCTGCCTGTTTCTTACCATGTGAAGACTATCATGACAAACACATTTTTTGCAAGACGCCAAACTGAGGGAGAGCACCTTGCTGTGGGTTTGCATCTGGTGGGCTTGTCTGATGTCTAAGAAGAGCTTCCGCTCATGCTTTTTGCTCCAAAGGAGCACTAACTGTCACTCTGTTTTTTGTAAAGCTCTTGACATAATTGTGTATTTTTGAGACTGTTTCCCCTTTGCCAGATGCTGTGATTGCACTAGTCTCTTTTTCTTAGGAAATTAGACTGAAATAGCTTTACAGCTGATTTTGCTTTTTCCAGCAAATCATTCAGACACATGAAAGTCAAGAACACCACCAGCAAAATATTCTGTATCAGTTTCTTTACTCAGTGAATCCAGTTTGGCCCCAGAAGAGGAGCCAAGATTGCTTGGTGTAGATTACTAAGAGAAAAACATGCCTTAGTTTGTGTAGTTTTCTAAGGCATGAAACCAGAGTCAGCTCTTGCTCCTGGTGCAAATCAGGAAAAATATTGAGCTCTGAGAAATAGATTGACCCATAAGTTCTCTGTATATCTATACATTTCTTCTGTCAGGGCTGTTTACATTTTGTTCTTTGTTTAATAGTAGAAACTGGAGTGGGTGGAAAGGAAATAAACAGTATGATTGGCTATTATTTTTTGAACAGAAGATTAATTTGGAGGGCTTGGAGAAGCTCTTCTCTTCTCTCCAAGGAGTTTCATCACTGATTTGTCCTATGGGATGGCTGCATCTGGTTCAGCTTAGCTGTATCTTTCTTCAGTATCAACCCTTCATCCAGTTTCAAATCTCTGCTGGAACACTGCCTCTTCTTCCCTGGCTTGCATCTTGTAATTTTTCTTTCTCCTGCTACTCTTATTTCATTTTAGGCTTGTTTGCTTTATGGAAACCCCTGTAAATCATTCCAAGATCCGTTGTCAGGAAGTATGATAGCTACAGGCGTGTTGGCTTGATTTCTTTGCTGTTTTAATGCTACTTGCAGCGGCTATACTGTGCAATCAAACCCTGACACCGATCAAAAAGCAAAAGAGAGCCAGTAGATGGCACCATTTATTATATTATAGAAGATTCATAACTAAAGCCTGGAGGGTTTTTCCCCCTTAAACCTGGCTGGCAGTAGAACATACATCAACCTTCCATTTTTAGAGATGTTACTTACAAGCTTAGTAGAGACCTCACTTGATATCCTTTCCCAGAGCTTCCTCGGAAGGATTCAGTGGCCATGCCTTAAATGGAAAAACATTTTAGAAACAATAAAGGAACTAGAGGTCAATAGGATGCAGCCCAAGGGAGCTTTCTTCTGTTTTGCTGTTAAAACATACCCCGTTGCTGCTTTACTTTCTTCATTCTATTAAATAACAGATTTGCTTTGAGGCGTATCTCCAAACCCAATAACTTTGGAAGAGATTCAGGCAATGGTCAATTACAAACATGGTTTAGCTCTTCTGTAAGAATGAATAGTACTATTTTCTTACAACATATAGCAGCTGTTATCTGGGGCTCTCAGAGTGCTTCAGAACACTAATGAAGTACGCCTCGCAACACCTCTGTCAGATAGGGAATACTAATTCCCCAGGAGTCCTGTTGACCTCAGTGGGTGCTTGCATGTTTCCACATGTCTGAGAAAGAGATACTCATGTGAATAAAGACTAGAGAACCAGGAGTAAACAGTGTAATATCTTTTATGCCATTTCAAGCATTAATTTCCCCCTCATCCCCAGACCCCCAGCCCCCCCAAATAATAATAAAAAAAAAGTAGTTTTGCCTTTCAGGAGTGAGCTCTGCAGCATTTTTGGTAGGGGATCAGACTACTTGCTTGTAGGTTAGGTACAGGTTTCCATTTGATCGTGCATGTATTGTGTGTGCTTCAAAGACGGATTTAGTGACTTCAGCGTCATTTACTACTAAAGGTTAAAAGCAGTTGCTCTTTCTAATCTCCTGCTGCACAGCCAATGTAATTTTAATACTGTGTGCTGTAGAAAGGGAAAGAAATGAAAAGCTGAAACATTTAACAGGATATATTCTTCCATCTTTATTTAAAGTTACGAAAACTGTCTGCAAAAAGCTAGGAAGTGTTTCCAGTCAGTGATAGTTTCCTGGCATCTAAAGATTTAGAAAATGAAACAAAATATTCAGCAGAAAAAAAACCCAAACCAACATTGAGAAGAGAAGACAAAGAAACCGAGAACAACTTGGATTTTCTATATTCATCTGTGTGTTATGTGTATCCGCTTCATTGGGCTGTCAATTTTAATTGGACTGCAACCTACTGTAGTTGGGTTCACACTGGTTCAATTAAAAAATCCTGTTGTTACTTTTTTTCCATATTGCCCATAAATAGGAGTGTTGTAGGAGTAATAATGTTAACCCCAGTGTCCTGGCAGAATGCCAGCTCAGGTAATTATATTCTGCCTATGGAAATTTCAGTTGCCGTTTCAGCTGAATACATTAGTCATTATTTTCCATTCGTGATCATCACGTTATGTAGCACTGCTGTGTATTGCTAAAGAGCCACCCCAGAAGTGGCTGCATTTCAGTGACTGCTGAGCTAAGTAGGAAAAAAATCAGGGTCTCTCCTCCTAGTAAAATTCTAGACTATTTACAACATCGGTGTGCAGTATTGGGGGTAAGAATTGCTTGAACTATGGATTGCTTGATGAAAGTATGGATGCAAAGTATGGATGGACTGTAAAGATAGTTAATGGTTTGGGGAAACTTTGCATAGTTATGCAGTTATGATGAAGAACAGTGGAAGGATTTTGTAGTCTCACTCAGGAAGATCTTCACACGCGAGGTAGGTCAGGCTGCATCTTTGACTTAAAGAATGGTATAGCTTGGGAAAAATAATCCTTTTACAGTCTATCTGACGGGTTTGCACATCACCTGAGGCAAAAAGAAAAGGGGCAGATGCTGAAAAAAGAGATAGCGACCCCCAGAGAAGAGTGACTGGAAATGGTAATTTTTAATATAATTTTCTGCATAGCTTTCATTATGAATTGTCTAAAAAAGACACCCATCCACCCCTCAAAAAATGCAAAAAAAAAAATAGGACTAGTCTACTGGAGTGGGCTCTTCCAGAATGCTTACTTTTGTCTCTTTTGAAAATTGCTGATGGTATTGTTGAAAAAACAGACATTTGTCTACAAAATTATCAGTAGCAGCTTAACTCAGCATTTATTAACATGAGAAAGATTGAGCAACTCTGTGCTTTTGACACACCCTCCTCCCCCCCAAAAAAGGAGGCAGTAATATCTAGATAGCCCATGTAAGAGCTACGAGCAAGGATTATGTTTGCTTTGAGTGACTTCTAAATAAAAATGAAACTTGTGCTGCAAAATGAGCAGAACAGAGATAAAGGTCAATGGACATTCAGGAAATGAGCAGCAAAGGGACAGCATAAATGTCAAAACACAATCTTCTCTTTCAGAAGACCTCTGAAGCCAGGAAGGTGTGTGCTGACTGAAATGACAGAGAGGTATCTAATTCTCACTGACTTTTGATGATGATTTGGCACCTACCTGTCACTCATGCCTTGGGGCCATCTCCAGCTTACAAATACTCTTAGCTTTTGCTTCGTTAAGGTGGAATCTGAAACTGCATTTTAGAATTTGTCAATCTGCTATTTAACTTGTATTATCCACACTGTCTCTCTCGCTGTGTTTACTGAGTATACATGGTGTTGCCTTGTAAACAGTCTTCGTATTTTCTCCTTTGGTATTGTAAAGACCTTGTTCAGCAGACTTTTCCTCATCTAGGTAAAAGTGATTATTTTGATGAGCCTGCCTGAGTGAACTGGAGTTTCAGTGGAACCAGCCAAATGGCAGAGAATCACCTACGTGACCAAGGATGTGAAGTTTGGCCCAAAGCTTCCGCTTCCAGTGTGTGGTGGTTTTAAATTCTCCTAAGTTTTATTTTTCAGATTTAGGGGGGAAACAGTTGTTTTTGCATTCTGATGGTGATTGGAAGATGAAAGATGAGCTTCAGGGCTGGTAACAGTTCTCAGGACTGACAGCATTAGTTTATGTATCCAATCATACGCTAGTGATGCAATTCGTTAGCATACAGTACACGGGGAGCTGTAGCAATCCAATTAAGTTACATGGTTTTTAAAGCTGGATGATTTGAGGAAGCTTAAAACAGAGTTAGCGCTGTGCTAGCTCAACGGCTGTATCAATTATCTCATTGGATGTGCTTGTAGCTCTGGATTATGATTTATCTCATTTTTGGGGTTTTTTTTTTCATTTTTTCCTTAGGACAAGACTAGGGAGAGTGTATTTAGGAGTTAATTATTACCTAGCTTTAGTATTATTTATTAAATGAGAATCCTTATATATATTTGAAAGATACCTGGGGAGAAAGCCCAACAAAATAAATGGATGGCACAATGTATTTTTCAGGACATTCACTGAAACTGAAATATGGAAGTTCCTTTATAGTAGCTGAAGTGATGTTAATATGTGTGCAGGTTGCTGTTTGACCTTTGCTGTGGGAAGCCGGTGTGGTTCTTGTCAAAAGCTTTTCCTTCTAACCTTTAGTTTCGGTTATCTGCCTGCATTTCTGTTTGTGCTATTCCCATTATCTTTGTATCTGAAATGCATGAAACAGAAAAGGTAAGCAGCTCTTCAGCCTAGATAATTTTTTTTTTTACAACTCCTCTCTTTGTGGCAAATTAATCAAAAGGCCTATATGAGCTCCCCTCTGAGCTCAGCTCTCCATCCTTTGAAGATGTCCAAGGACTTGCAGGCAGGTAACCCCATCATGCTCTTTCTGCAGGTGTGTCTGCTTCACTGTTCCGTAATTCATGGAAGGAGTTGCCTTACACGCTTCGCTGAGAAACACAGACAAGCTTACCTTACTTCTCAGAACTCTGCTTCTTTTTAATCAGAGGAGTTGTCCACCCACCAAAAATAATCTAGCTTCCCCTTGACAAAAAGTGTGTGGAAAGAGAATGCACTCATTGTACACTAACAATACCCAGCTGCCTTCATCTTATCTGGAAATTAAAGTCAATGTCCAGTCCTCCAAAAATACTCTGCTACCAGTCCTGAGAAGCAAAATCACAGTTGTGACAAAATTAACGAGAAAACTAATACTGATTTCACCTGGACCACAATTTTAGCCAAGATACATAGATCTAAGAAATTACCAGTGTGATCTCCTCTGCCACTTCAGAGAAGGAAGCAGGAGTGCTGGCTGCATCTGTAGTGAATACAATGCAGCTTGTCAGGTGCTGTATTTCAGGAGAGGTGAATTGCAAGAATGAAGGAGAATTAACAAAACAAAGTCAAAGAGGGAGGAACAGTATGGCTGCACATCTGCTTTGGAGATCCCCAAGTCCAACCCAGCTCTCTGAAAGTTCCTCAGAATGTAACACTACCAGAGTTGACAGAACTAGTTATTTTTTATACCAGGTAATGAAAAACACATCTTAATCTTATATGCCATATTGGACTCTGATGGAAAATGAGATGTTTGTCTCCACAACTGAGTTGGCATCAGCATTCCCATCAGCTGAGGTCTTACAGGAATGGGGCTGCTAAGTGGTTAGCTAAGTCCAGCCTGTGAAGAATATGCCAATATTTGTGCTGATATTGATGTTTGTTTTTTGCAATGGCTTTTAAAGAGTTGAACCATAGATTGCTTCTTGCTGAACTGCTCCATCCACCTTTTTGATATCAAGATTTGTATTTATCAATACATATCGATATATTTCTTCCTAACATCCTGATTGCAGGCCAGCAAAACTGACTCATGAAGACAGACACATGCATGTCTTCCAGCACAGAAATTACATTCTTAGTACAAATTCAAATGTCCTGCTGTGAACTCGAGCACACCATTGTATGTAGAAGGCAGGGGTTGAAAAAGAAATGAACAAAAATGGCCCATCTGCAGTTACTGGCAAAACTCCCGAGAGAAAGCTGGGAAAGAAGAAAGGGAATCAGGAGAATTTTTAAATGCACTATTTCCCCTTTTATCATATTTCTAATCCCATTTTCTTGGCTTTTTTTTTGCCTTGCTTTGTTGTTGTTTGTCTCTAGCATGTACGTTCTCAAGGCTTTATAATGCTTCATCTTAAGAGGGAACCTGAAGAGCATATTTTTCCTCCTAACGAATAACGTGAATTTTTTTCATCACCACAGCCAATCGGAGGCGGGAGATTACAGTTAACGGAGGACTGAGATTTGCATATTAACAGCGCAGTTATTGAAGAATAGCAGTCTCGTATTTAGACCAAACTGTGCCTTCTGATTCGCCAATACTGGCTGCCAGCCAATGCAGATGAGGGATTCAAAGGTCAGATGAGGTTTGTTGTTTTTTTAAGAGAGAACTGTGCAGTACTAATATAAATCAGGCACTGAAACTGGTGTGCAGGAAGCCGAGTAAGCAGGGTGAACCTGCTTGGCTCTGGCTCTGTAGCGGTACGGCCACCGTGCCCTCTCGTTGGCTCCGACGAGTCTATCTCTGCCTAATGTATCATATTGTGTATATTAATGTTTCGGCTTTACAGTTCTGTTTCCATTAGGGGGAGATTGCCTGTGAGCCTCTTAGTGGATAAATAGGAATTTACAGCTTTCAAAAATTCTTTTAAAGCTTGCAGAGTCCACAGAAGAAGGAATTACACATAACTATTTCTGAAGATTTAAAAGGTCCAGAGGGCCTAATTGCGCTCACAGAAATGTCTGTGGAGCTCCAGTTGAAATCTTGGGATATAATGCATGCTTATGCGACAGCTAAAATGAGCCCTTTTTAAAATGAAAAATAATAAAAAAAAATCCTTCAGTTATTAAAAAATTATAATGTAAAGTCTTCAGGGTCAAGCTAGCAACTTCCCAGGAGCTATTCAGAACATAACAAAGTGAGGTCTTGGATGGAACCAGGCGCTGTACCGACCTGCAAGTAAATGCTGAAAGTGTTAGCGGGAAGCACGCAAAGACAGTAGCACCTTCCTCTGCAGATTTGTGCGTCCTTGTGTGCACGCACTCGTCCAGGCTGTTCTGTGGCAGCAAAGGGGGAACAACCCTAAACTGCGACAATGAAATACCCTTATCAGGTGTTCTTATGTGTCAGTCCGTTGCATTAAACAAGACCGATATTGGCAGAAATGTTTTCTTTTACCTCTGCTTTACATGAACCAAGGCTTATACAACAGTCAGGAGGAGTGTGTTTAAACCATTTGTGTTGCAATGGTGTGTGTATGTTCCTAAGTGCAACTGCATTCATTGTTAGGAGAAAGGGATGAAGAAGCAAATTTAACACAGATAAAGGCAACACATTTAAGAAATGTATTGAGACATTGCAGTCTGTGTAATTTTTTTTAACTAGCCCTTGATTTTGTGAGCTAATTTACACTACAGGTGAAGTATGAGTTATGCATGAACATTCCTGCAAGTTTTCTGCGTGCTTTGTAAAAAGTGCTTGCTTAAGGATGAACAGGCTTAAGGGCTGTGCTTGAAAAGACCAAAAAGATGTGTTTTACTTTAAATAATATAGAAGAGGATGCCTAAGATATAATTACATCTTACTTTCATCAGGGCTACGTTTAACAGAAATGCCTCCAGCAACTTTTCCCTTATTCAGCTATCTGTACCACCACTAAAAAGCAAAGCAAGAACCAGTCAGGAAATAAGTAATCCACACCCGCATAGCTGGGCCAAGGGTGGCTCCTGGTCCTCAGCAGAGGTAGTTAACGCTTACCTAAACCAGTGCATTAATTTCCATGTTTCATCCTCCACATGTGTCCTTGTGTTGCTCGGCATAATTTGTGTCAGTATTATTTGTTGTCACTTCTCAGACTGAAGCTGTGACACTAACCCTGCCAGCCAAGGGAAAAAAGCTACACATGGAGGCAACACAAGCCAGTATTGTTTAAATCAGATGAGGCCAGTGGTGTGGAAATTGCTTCTGTTGCATAAGTGTGCTTGCTGGTAAACCCAAACTGATGGGCTGGTGAGCATATATAATTAGCCCAATACCTGTGGATGTATTTCAGTACTGCTTTGGTGAAAGAAGTACTGTGGAAAGTGAGAGCCAGGTGATTCTTCTATCAGATTTTCTTCCTACCACTAGAAATCAGAGCTGCCGTGTGCAATATTTAATATCTGATGTTAGTTTCCACGTTTCAGCCACGGCCACTTTTCACTTACCAACTAATCGTCACCTAGAAGTGTACTGAAATGTATTATAAATGGGCATACAAAGGCTTTCTCAGGCATTAAATCACAACCGTCTCTACAGAGGAAAGGGTCTTTTACCACAGCCCTGCATGGTAATTCAGGCCAGAAGGAGAACGGGCTTTTCCCATTCAAACAGCAGGCAGAGTTCAGATTAGTTAGCACCTTCTGCAGGAGCTGAGAAGTAGCCGCAAACCCCTTTGTTAACTCTCTGCTGAGAATTCCAGAGGTGTTCGGTGGCACCTCTAGCAGCAGGGCTTGGCTTTGGGGAAGCGCTTACTGCTGTCAGCCCCCCGGGCCTGGCGCCTTGTCCTGGAAAGAACTGTCCTTGGCCACCTGCCCTAAGGCTTCCTGGACGAAAGGTGAGCTCAGGTGCTCTTTATGCACTTGAGGTTTGTCTCCTGCCTGGGATACGAATAAGCAAAAAAATCAAACCCTGTAGCAAGGGTTTTCCCCGATGGGCGCTCATTTCAAGCCATGGCTAACTGGGAGGTAGGCTCTCTTGAAGACAAGACATGCAACTACTTCTCTCAGGAGGATTTCCAGAGGAAGCACCAGTCCCATCGGATGGGGTATAGCTCCCCGAACTGTGCAAGGTGTTGTGAACAGCGGCCAGGTGTGTTTGAGGGGAGGCCTCGGGGAAAACTTTGGGCAGGATGCTCTGCCGGGGGTACCTGGTGCACTCCCTGCTTGTAGGGCGTCCCCCCTCTCCCGCTCGGCCCCCGCCTCTATGCAGAC